>NW_028135459.1:0-184114 GCF_964662115.1 Mustela nivalis | reverse complement strand
TTTGCAGGTATTTGTTACAGCAGCTCCCTACTTTTCAATGCCAAAATGTCCATTAGGTTGCTAGGATTGTGTTAATAGAATGCCAGCCACCAGACTGGGTGGCAGAATTCTGGAAGATGGGAGTTCCAAAATTAAGGTATCAGAAGGTTTGGTTTCTCCTGAAGCTTCTCCTTCTGGCTTGGAGACTGGACCTTCTTCCTGTGTCCTCACATGGTCTTTCCCTATGCAGGTCCATCCTTGGTGTCTCTTCCCATTCTTATGAGGGCACCTGACTTATTGATTAAAATTGGATTAGGATTTAATTATAATTTAAGCTACTTAATTATAATTTAATTTAACCTAATTGTTTCTTTGAAGGATTTATTTTTTTTTAAGATTTTATTTATATATTTGACAAAGAAAGATCACATTTAGGAAGAGAAACAGGAAGCGAAAGAGAAGAAACAGGCTACTTGCTGAGCAGAGAGTCAGATGCAGGACTCAATCCCAGGACCTCTGTGTGTGTGTGTGTGTGTGTCTGTGTGTGTGTGTGTGTGTGCAGATATAGATATAGTATAGATATAGATATAGATATATATAGAGAGAGATACTGATATAATTATCACATCTTTTTTATCAGTTCATCTGTTGGTGGACATCTAGGTTCTTCCCATAGTTTGGCTATTGTGGACTTTGCTGCTATAAGCATTCGGGTGCACATGCCCCTCCAGATCACTACATTTCTATCATTACGGTAAATATCCAGTAGTGGGATTGCTGGGTCATAGGGTAGCTCTACTTTCAACTTTTTGAGGAAACTCCATACTGTTTTCCAGAGTGGCTGCACTAGCTTGAATTCCCATCAATAGTTTAGAAGGATTCTCCTTTCTCTACATCCTCACCAAAACCTCTTGTTTCCCGACTGGTTGGTTTTAGCCATTCTGACTGCTGTGAGGAGGTATCTCATTGTGGTATTGATTTGGATTTCCCTGGTCCTGAGTGATGTTGAGAACTTTTTCATGTGTCTGTTGGCCATTTGGAGGTCTTCTTTGCAGAAATGTCTGTTAATGTTCTCTGCCCATTTCTTGAACGGAACATCTGTTCTTTGGGTGTTGAGTTTAATAAGTTCTTTATAGATTTTGGAAACTAGCCCTTTATCTAATATGTAATTTGCAAATGTCTTTTCCCATTTTGTTGGTTGTCTTTTGGTTTTGTTGACTGCTTCCTTTGCTGTGCAAAAGCTTTGGATCTTGATGAACTCCCAATAGTTCATTTTTGCTCTTGCTTCCGTTGCCTTTGGCAATGTTTCTAGGAAGAAGTTGTTGTGGTTGAGGACAAACAGGTTGTTGCCTGTGTTATCCTCAAGGATATTGAGGGATTTTTGTCTCACATTGAGGTCTTTCATAAATTTTGAGTCTATTTTTGTGTGTGGTGTAAGGGAAATGGTCCAGTTTCATTCTTCTGCATGTGGATGTCCAGTTTTCCCAGCACCATTTATTGAAGAGACTGTATTTTTTCTATTGGACATTCATTCCTGCTTTGTCATTACTGGGCTTTCTACTCTCTTGCATTGATCTGTGTGTGTGCTTTTGTGCCCATACCATACTATCTTGACGATTACAGCTTTGTAATAAAGCTTGAGGTCTGAAATTGTGATGCCAACATCTTTGGTTTTCTTTTTCAACATTTCTCTGGCTATTTGGGGTCTTTTCTTAGTCCATATAAATTTTAAGATTATTTGTTCCATTTCTTTGAAAAAAGTTGATGGTATTATCATAGGGATTCCATTAAATTCCAAAAATTCCGTAGGTTGCACTAGGTACCATAGACATTTTCACAATATTCGTTCTTCCAAGCCATGAACATGGAACATTTTTCCATTTCTTTGTGTCTTCCCCAATTTCTTTCACGAGTACTGTATAAATACAGAGTACTCAGTATTTCTGGGTACAGATACTTTGTCCCTTTGGTTCAACTTATTCCTAGGTATCTTACGGTTTTTGGTGCAATTGTAAGTGGGACAGACTCCTTAATTTCTCTTTCTTCCATCTTGTTGGTGTATAGAAATGGAACTGCTTTCTGTGCATTGCTTTTATATCCTGACATTTTACTGAATTCCTGTATGAGTTCTAGCAGTTTTAGAGTGAAGTCTTTTGGGTTTCCCACATAAATTATCATGTCATCTGCAAAGAGTGAGAATTAGACTTCTTCTTTGTTGATTAAGATGCCTTCTATTTCATTTTGTTGTTGGATTGGTGAGCTACAACTTCCATGACATGATAAAGTAGAGAAAATGGACATGTGGAATATGTGTGCAGAGGAAGCAGAGAAGGCAAGTTAAGTTTTACATATACTTTGCTGCTTTCCTATATTTGTAATGCCACTGCATAAGAATTTTTGATCTTTTAATTGAAAAGCACAGGCAAGGTTTAGTGGTTGTGCTAGAAATAAAAATCTTTATTAGAGCAAAAAGGAAGCCCTCCAGGAAGCTGCCCACTTTTGAGGTGAAGATCTCATGACAGGACTGACTTGAGTGGAGGAGTGGGGGGAAAGAAAGGGTCATCTTCCACTCCTGTTCCATGAGACCTGAGACAACCAGCTCCTCCCTCGACCCATGTCTGTGGAAATCAGACTGTTCATCTCTGAAAACCTAGAGTCTTCCCCTTCCCTTTGCATTATTTCCCAGCCCAGAGGACCTGATCCTGAAAGATGACCTGCCTGTCACCCAGGTGAAATGATTCTGTGTGCTGACAGATCACCTGCTCAGCACAGAGCAGCAAACAGGCCCCAGTACCTTATGCATCAGACCCTTGGGCATTGTAGGGCTCAAGGTCATCTTCCAGGGCCTGACAGGTACCCACGCACTCACCCTGCTGAGCCCCTCTTCCATCCATCACTGTGACACCTGTGGATTCTTGCTAGTTCTGTAGATTCTATCACTGCTCAATAGAGCAGCCATCCTGGTTATGGAGGGGCTGTAGATTGCCCATTTTCAGGGGCTTCCATCAGCTGTGAGGCCAACAAGAGAGCTGCCTCTTGGCTCCCCCATGAACACTCCTCTCTCCCAAGTCAGTTCATGTAGTGCCAGTTATTTCTTTCCTGAATTGTGTGGACTTGGAATGCATTTTGTTGAATAACCATTACACTTAATGCTGGAAGTTTACTATTTTTTAAATGTAAAATCAATTAATTAACATAAGATGTCTATATTAAACAATGTTAACTTCCAGTTGTATTAAAAATATGTTTACATAAAATAAAAAGCATTCCGATCCTAGAAAGCTCTTGGATTATTATGAAACAATTACCCTAAGTACTGCCATTGAGGTCATTCTTCCTCTCACAGAACCTTAGTGATGTAAAGTCATCATAGATTGCCTGTTAACCATCTGTCATTCTTTCAAAGCATTTCTTATCCTATGTTTGGTCATCCCTCTTCGAGGGGTCATGGGAAAAATATAGCCTGAGTTCTTGCATAATGACTTGAATGCCAAGATTTTTATTCTGTATAAATCAGGTTTTTTAGCTATAAAATCCATAGTTCACAGTGTCTTCCCTTCAGTATCTTTCAGTACATTACTCCATTTTCTTGTGGTACAAAATACGGCATTCAGAAATGTGGCTTACATTCTCATTTCCTTTCCTTTATATGTCATCTGCTCCTTTTTCCCTAGGTGCCCAAGGATTTCCTTTTTTCTTTACATTTTAATTAAATTTTACATTTCAATTTTAATTTCATTTTTTCTCTCAATGATTTTACTAAGCCTTCCATTTGTCATTCTGTGTCAGTGCTCAGGGTACTCTGTTAATAAACAGTTTGAAAGGATTTATTGTGTTTACAAAAAATTCTGTGTTATGACTTTTAACGTTTCTGTGTTTTTGCTTTGGTTTTCCCAGAGGCATTCCAGATATTCATTTCCTGTCCATAACTTCACATTTTGATATTTTCTCTCAAATCTTGTAGTCTCCTTTTTAGTTTCTTTCTTAGCATTTTTTTCTTCTTACTTCCCATTCTCATACAGCACTGTTTGCTGCATTTTTTACTACTTTCCATTTCACTTAGGAAGTAATGTTTAGATACGCTGCTGCTTCTTCCCTGAGGTCTTTACTTTTCTCACTGAGTTTTTCTAACTCTAATTTATGGTGTCATTCAATATCCTGTTTCATTTCCCTAATGCCTTTTTCTTTATTTTGGGGAAAAAAGCACATGAAAGTAGATGAAGTTTGTCAGGAATTTATGCCTTCATTTCTTCAGTGGAGCTATTCTGAAGGTTCTCCCCTTTCCCCTTACAACCCTCTGCCTGGGAGTTCATAGCACTAATTTTCTGACACTAAACTTGTTTTCTTGGATTTGTAGAAAGCAGTACATCTTAAGTGGACCTCTGGCCTCACAGAGCTCTCTCTCTCCTATTATTGCTCTGAAATGCTCAAATCCATGACGGTTGGTTCTGGAGATATTCTAGATGTATCCCCCTACCCCTCATTCATTGGAGTCTGCTCTCTCGCTACTTCTACTGCAACGGTCCTTTGCCATTTTGGTTCTGTTCTTTAATGTAGTGAGCAGCCTATATAACTTAGAAGAGACAACTGCCTTCATCTTCTCTAAATCTATAGCCTCTCTTTTACATGGTTATCTATTTTCAGATTCATTTAACATTAAAGTGATTGTCAAATATATACATGTGTTTAAATTATTTCATTTTAGAATTTCTTCTAGGCTTATTTTTAATAAGTAATTTATTTTTATACATATTAATTTTTAGTTTTTTAAAAATTTATTCTAGTTGTGGATTTGCTTTGCTTTTTGTTTTAATTTTTTCAATTTATTTATTTTCAGAAAAACAGTGTTCATTATTTTTTCACCACACCCAGTGCTCCATTCAATCTCTGCCCTCTATAATACCCACCACCTGGTACTCCAACCTCCCACCCCCCCGCCACTTCAAACCCCTCAGATTGTTTTTCAGAGTCCATAGTCTCTCATGATTCACCTCCCCTTCCAATTTACCCCAACCCCCTTCTCTCTAACTCCCCATGTCCTCCATGCTTTTTGTTATGCTCCACAAATAAGTGAAACCATATGATAATTGACTCTCTCTGCTTGACTTATTTCACTCAGCATAATCTCTTCTAGTCCCGTTCATGTTGCTACAAAAGTTGGGTATTCGTCCTTTCTGATGGAGGCATAATACTCCATAATGTATATGGACCACATCTTCCTTATCCATTCGTCCTTTGAAGGGCATCTTGGTTCTTTCCATAGTTTGGCGACCGTGGCCATTGCTGCTATAAACATTGGGGTAGAGATGACCCTTCTTTTCATGACATCTGTATCCTTGGGGTAAATACCCAGGAGTGCATTTGCAGGGTCATAGGGAAGTTCTATTTTTAATTTCTGGAGGAATCTCCACACTGTTCTCCAAAGAGGCTGCACCAACTTGCATTCCCAGCAACAGTGGAAGAGGGTTCCCCTTTCTCCACATCCCCTCCAACACATGTTGTTTCCTTTTTTGTTAATTTTGGCCATTCTAACTGGTGTAAGGTGATATCTCAATGTGGTTTTAATTTGAATCTCCCTGAGGGCTAATGATGATGAACATTTTTTCATGTGTCTGATAGTCATTTGTATGTCTTGATTGGAGAAGTGTCTGTTCATATCTTCTTCCCATTTATTAATATGTTTGCCTGTTTTGTGTGTGTTGAGTTTGAGGAGTTCATTATAGATCCTGAATATCAACCTTTTGTCTGTACTGTCATTTGCAAATATCTTCTCCCATTCCGTGGGTTGCCTCTTTGTTTTTTTGACTGTTTCCTTTGCTGTGCAGCAGCTTTTGATTTTGATGAAGTCCCAAAAGTTTATTTTCACTTTTGTTTCCTTTGCCTTTGGAGACATATCTTGAAAGAAGTTGCTGTGGCTGATATCGAAGAGATTACTGCCTATGTTCTCCTCTAGGATTCTGATGGATTCCTGTATCACATTGAGGTCTTTTATCCATTTTGAGTTTATCTTTGTGTACGGTGTAAGAGAATGGTCGAGTTTCATTCTTCTACATATAGCTGTCCAGTTTTCCCAGCACCATTTATTGAAGAGACTGTCTTTTTTCCCCTGTATATTTTTTCCTGTTTTGTCGAAGATTAATTGACCATAGAGTTGAGGGTCCATATCTGGGCTCTCTACTCTGTTCCACTGGTCTATGTGTCTGTTTTTATGCCAGTACCATGCTGTCTTGGTGATCACAGCTTTGTAATAAAGCTTAAAATCAGGTAACGTGATGCCCCCAGCTTTATTTTTGTTTTTCAACATTTCCTTAGCGATTTGGGGTCTCTTCTGAGTCCATACAAATTTCTGGATTATTTGCTCCAGCTCTTTGAAGAATACCGGTGGAATTTTGATCGGAATGGCATTAAAAGTATATATTGCTCTAGGCAGTATAGACATTTTAACAATGTTTATTCTTCCGATCCAAGAGCATGGAATGGTCTTCATCTTTTTGTGTCTTCTTCAATTCCTTTCATGAGTGTTCTGTAGTTCCCCAAGTACAGATCCTTTACCTCTTTGGTTAGGTTTATTCCCAGGTATCTTATGGTTCTTGGTGCTATAGTAAATGGAATCGATTCTCTAATTTCCCTTTCTGTATTTTCATTGTTAGTGTATAAGAAAGCCACTGATTTCTGCACGTTGACTTTGTATCCTGCCACGTTGCTGAATTGCTGTATGAGTTCTAGTAGTTTGGGGGTGGAGTTTTTTGGGTTTTCCATATAAAGAATCATGTCATCTGCGAAGACAGAGAGTTTGACTTCTTCATTACCAATTTGGATACCTTTTATTTCTCTTTGTTGTCTGATTGCTGTTACTAGGAGTTTTAATACTATGTTGAACAAGAGTGGTGAAAGTGGGCATCTTTGTCTTGTTCCTGATCTCAATGGGAAGGCTGCAAGCTTTTTCTCATTGAGGATGATATTTGCTGTGGGTCTTTCATAGATAGAGTTGATGAGGTTCAGGAATGTTCCCTCTATCCCTATACCTTGAAGAGTTTTAATCAGGAATGGATGCTGGATTTTGTCAAATGCTTTTTCTGCATCAATTGAGAGGTCCATGTGGTTCTTCTCTCTTCTCATATTAATTTGTTGTACCACATTGATTGATTTGCGAATGTTAAACCATCCTTGTAGCCCAGGGATGAATCCCACCTGATCTTGGTGGATAAGCTTTTTAATGTGCTGTTGGATCCTGTTGGCTAGGATCTTGTTGAGAATCTTAGAATCCATATTCATCAATGATATTGGTCTAAAATTCTCCTATTTGGTAGGGTCTTTGACTGGTTTTGGGGTCAGGGTAATGCTGGCTTCATAGAAAGAGTCTGGAAGTTTTCCTTCTGCTTTAATTTTTTGAAACAGCTTCAGGAGAATAGGTATTATTTCTTCTTTGAAGATTTGGTAGAATTCCCCAGGGAATCAGTCAGGTCCTGGGCTCTTGTTTTTTGGGAGGTTTTTTTTATCACTGCTTCAACTTCGTTATTAGATATTGGTCTATTCAGGTTGTTGAATTCTTCCTGGTTCAATTTTGGTTGTTTATATTTTTCCAGGAATGTATCCATTTCATCTAGGTTGCTGAGCTTATTGGCATATAACTGTTGATAATAACTTCTGATGATTTTTTCTACTTCCTTGGTGTTAGTTGTGATCTCTCCCTTTTCATTCATAATTTTATGAATTTGGGCTTTCTCTCTTTTCTTTTGGGTTAGTGTGGCCAATGGTTTATCGATCTTATTGATTCTTTCAAAAAACCAGCTTCTAGTTTCATTGATACGTTCTACTGTATCTCTGGTTTCTACCTCATCGATCTCAGCCCTAATCTTGATGATTTCCCTTCTTATGTGTGGAGTTGGTTTGATTGGTTGTTGATTCTCCAGTTCTTTAAGGTGTAGAGACAGCTGATGTGTTCTGTATTTTTCAATTTTTTTGAGGGAGGCTTGAATGGCTATGTATTTTCTACTTATGACCTCCTTTGCCGTATCCCATAGGTTTTGGACAGAAGTGTCTTCATTCTCATTGGTTTCCATGAATTGTTTCAGTTCTTCTTTGATCTCCTGGTTGATCCAAGCATTCTTAAGCAAGGTGGTCTTTAGCTTCCAGGTGTTTGAGTTCCTTCTGAACTTTTCCTTGTGATTGAGTTCGTTTCAAAGCATTGTGATCTGAGAATATGCAAGAAATATCTCAGTGTTTTGGTATCGGTTGAGTATTGATTTGTGACCCAGTATGTGGTCTATTCTGGAGAAGGTTCCGTGTGCACTTGAGAAGAATGAGTACTACTGCAACAGTCCTTCCCCATTTTCGTTCTGGTCTTTAATGTTGTGAGCAGCCTATATAACTTAGAAGAGACAACTGCCTTCATCTTCCCCAAATCTGTAGCCACTCTTACATGGTTGTCTATTTTCAGATTCATTTAAAGTTAAAGTGATTGTCAAATATATACATGTGTTTAAATTATTTCACTTTAGAATTTCGTCTAGGCTTATTTTTAATAAGTAATTTATTCTTATACATATTAATTTTTAGTTTTTTAAAAATTTATTCTAGTTGTGGATTTTCTTTGCTTTTTGTTTTTTTAAATTTATTTTTTATTTATTTTCAGCATAACAGTATTCATTGTTTTTGTACCACACCCAGTACTCCATGCAATCCATGCCCTAATACCCACTACCTGGTTCCCTCAACCTCCCATCCCCCCCACTTAAAACCCCTCAGATTGTTTTTTAGAGTCCATAGTCTCTCATGGTTCCCTCCCCTTCCAATTTCCCCCAACTCCCTTCTCCTAACTCCCCATGTCCACCATGCTATTTGTTATGCTCCACAAATAAGTAAAACAATATGATAATTGACTCTCTCTGCTTGACTTCTTTCACTCAGCATAATCTCCTCCAGTTCCGTCCATGTTGCTACAAAAGTTGGGTATTCATCCTTTCTGATGGAGGCATAATACTCCATAGTGTATATGGACCACATCTTCTTTATCCATTCGTCTGTTGAAGGCCAAAATTAGCAAGACAGGAAACAACATATGTTGTAGGGGATGTGGAGAAAGGGGAACACTTTTCCATTGTTGGTGGGAATGCAATTTGGTGCAGCCTCTTTGGAGAACAGTGTAGAGAGTCCTCAAGAAATTAAAATAGAACTTCCCTATGACCCTGCAATTGCACTCCTGGGTATTTACCCCAAAGATACAGATGTAGTGAAAAGAAGGGCCATCTGTACCCCAATGTTTATAGCTGCAATGGCCACAGTTGCCAAACTGGAAAGAACCAAGATGCTTTTTGTTTTTTATATTTAAGTCTTTTGATTTTAGAGTTATCAATTACATTTCATTTATTTTATTTTAAAAAGTAGAGTAGATCAACTGATTTAGTTAATACAATCTTCTTTGCTAGGTTTTTCAAAAAAAAAAAAAACAGGGGAAGATACCAGGACAAAGAAGCTTACGCTCTTAGGCAATCTTTCCTGTCATCCTGAGTCAGCAGGTAGATGCTCCATAATATTGTGAAAGGAGGTGGTAGATTCAGGTCATCCTAGCTTTCCAAATTGAGTATTAGATAATTGCATTTCAGGCCAGGGGAAAGAGAGGCCTGAACACAGGGGTTCTAGTACTTCCAGTGCACCACCCCAGGGAGAGCCTCTTCCAGAGTAGGGCCTCAGTGGTAGAAAGAACCCTATCTCTTGGCCACACTTGCCAGGACCTTCCACTTGACAACAGGCAGCCGGGGTCAAGAATGAGGAAGACTGTCACCCTGTCTCTCCCAAGAAGATGCTGTAGCCCTTGAACTGGGAGACAAAGAGCCCTGTGTCCTTGGCTGCAGCCATCTGGAGTGGACTTTGTTTCATATTGAGCTAGGGATGGGGAAGGGAGGAAGAAGGTTGTGGTTCAAGTGTCACAGACTCCTACCGTTCTTACTAAGTAGGTTTCCTTGAATACATTTTCTTCATTTGCTATATGTATATAGGGCCATTTGTGGACCCTCTCATTTAAAAAAAATCATCTTCACCACTTTCACTGGACAGTTGGTCAAGAGACCCATGATGGAAATGATAGTTCTAGCTGGTAGTTTTGAGTTGGTTTGTTATTCAGTAAATGAAAGTGAATACAATTGCAATGAGTAGATATTTAAAAACTAACAGACACAAAAGGAAATGATTAGAGATCTATGAAAAGTTTGGCATTTACAAAGTCTGAAATTTTTATCCATTTCTGCTTTCTCTTATGTCTTCTGCTTCTTATTTCATGAGCTTTGTTTCCTTTCATTTTATTTTTTTTACCATATGCTGGTTTTTATCCTTGGCAAAACTAACTACAGTAATTTCCTTATACCAAGAATGACTGTACCCTCTTTTAGAGCAGCTCAACATTTGTGTCTGCCATGAGGCTGGAGCCCTATCAGTCACAGACCACCTCAAACCACATTCATAGCTTAATGTTGGTTGACAGATCCCTAACTAGTCAGACTGCAAGGGCACATCGTCCTGTTCCTTTGCTGTCTCCTTTCCACTACTTCCCTGCAGGCTCCTGTGTTTGAGAACAGTGTGTCTTATCTTATCAGGCTCCTTGGGGTCCCAGAGTAATACGTGCAGAATTCCCCATAAATTTCTTGTGATGGTTAATTTTGTATATTGACTTGGTTGATCTCATTGTGTCCATATATTTTGTCCAGCATTATTCCCAGATATTTCTGTGAAGTGTTTTTTTGGATGTGATTAATACTTGAAACAATGGACTTGGAGTAAAACATAAGACTTTCCATAATGTGGGTGGGCCTCACCTCATCAGTCAAAGGCCTAACTAGAACCAAAGACCAACTGCCCCAGAGGAAGACAGTTATTATCCCAAAAGACCACTCCAAACTTGAACTGCAATATTTTTTCTTCCTAGGTCTCCAGCATAAGGACATTTGGACTTTGTGTTAAAATACTTGTGGGACTTTATCTTATGGAGGTGACTGTGTGATGACACAAAGATGCAAATGGGATTGAGGTATTTTTGTTATTTGCATTTCCCCAGAAGAGGGGGCATGCCAATTCACACAGGAATCTGGTCAGGAAACAGAAGTGGGAGTGAGGTGAAAGCATAGCCCAGAGCCTTTACAGGGGTTTCCATGGACAAAGCAAGGCAGAGCAGGGGAAACAGTCTAGGACTGGCCAGTTTGAATAATGTCAAGCATCTTTATGTATAGGGTGGCCTTTAGTTGTCTGACTCCTACCTTTGCTGTGATTTAGAACGAGATAACTATTGGTTTTAGTTTGTGAGAGTGAGATAAAGGAAGTGTTGAGGTAGGGCCTTGGGATTGGTTGGTTTGGATATGTAACCAGGTGATTATTATCTCCATGAATAGAACAACTTCTCCTGGCTTCCTTATCTTCTCCTTATCTCCAGAAAGATGTCTCATCACCATAAAAAACAGAAAACGAAAAAATGATTGATATAGCCTTGAATTGCAGTATTTGCTCTTCCAGGGTCTGAGCCTGCCAGCCCAACCTGCAGATTTTGGATTGCTACTCTCTATAGTCATGAGCCAGTTCCTTAAAATAAAATTCTCTCTCTCTCTCTCTCTCTCTCTCTCTTTTTCTCTCCCTCCCTCCCTCCCTATAGATATAAAGATATAGACATAGATACAGATGCTATATATTTACATTTAGACACCCAATTAGTTTTCTGGAGAACTCTGACTAATACAGCTACCTTCCTGTGGCCTTTGCAGATGTCTGTTGAAGGCCAGGAATATCCTTGTAGCAAAAACAACTTTGGGAATCAGATATTCTGATTTTATGTCAAGTGCAGGCTTTCTCAGCATTTGGACTTCTACATTCCTGCTCTCTTTCTTCCTCTGCAATTCCTTTATGTAGACTTCTTTTTTAAGTTTTGTTTTTATTGTTTGTTTGTTTGTTTGTTTTGTCTTGTGTGTATTTATTTAAATTCTGGTTACTGAAAGTACAGTGTACTATTAGTTCCAGGTGTACAGTAGATTCAACACTTCAATACAAAACCCTGTGGTCATCAAACAGATGCCATCTTTAAACCATCATCTGTTGAACACATGACCCACCTGTCCTCTGGTACCATTCTATAATGGTTTGCTTGTTCTCTGTAATTTTGTTTGCTCTCTATAATTGAGAGTTGGCTTTTAGGTTTGCCCTTCTATACAAGTTTTATTTATTTATTTATTTATTTATTTGTTTGTTTGTTTGTTTGTTTTGCTTAATCTCTATGCCTAATGTGTTTCTCAAACTTACAACCCTAAGATAAAAAGTTGTATACTCCACTAACTGAGCCAGCCAGGTGCCCCATGGAGATTATTTTAATGAATGCTTTTAACTTTTTTTTTTAAAGCATCAGAGTGGAATCTAGTAATTTCTACCCACCCTCCCATAGTAGTTACCTCCTGTCTGTCCCTAAAGACACAGTCTCCACCCATCCCACCCCTTCAGTGGTGTAGAAGTGGTAGATAGAAAGGCCGAACAGTTATCTATGCTCTTTGGCTGGGTGAGTTCAGCCAGTGGGGAGCCCCAACGGAAGATCTGAGGAAGGGATTAGAGTGGCCCCATTTTATTTCCATGAAAACCCTATTTGTGGGGCTTCCTCAGTCAGTTGTGTCCATCAACTGCTTATCTCTACTTCTCATTTTCCTTCCACTGTCCATTAGGATTAGCAGTGGTGGGGGAGGTTGGGACAGTGAGGAAGGGGGTGAAAAGGGCAAGGGAGGCATGACAAAAGCTCTGTTGCTGCTGCTTATTCCAGGCTCCTGCACCAGCTTCCACTTCTCCGTATCCCCAACCATATCTCTCTAATTAGTTCTTCGGTACAGAAATTGCACAAATGGTCCTACCGTAAGTTTGCCAGCTCCAAAGTCGATACTTCTGTTATGTCCACAGAAAGTACCAATTGCACACCTATTTGATCTGTTTTTATCCTATTATTTACCCTATCTATGTGCAATCTAACTCAACCATTCTATTCTTCATATGCAATATTTTGACTTGGTTCTTTCCTGTAGTTTTTTTGGGTCTTATTGCTACTGATATTTTCCTATATCCAGAAGGATAGATTTATTTTGTTTGTTTATTAATTTTCTGGAGTCTGTCCACTCCAATAATTCTATTTCAAATGATATTTTACATTCATTCTGTTGGATTCCTTATGTGGTCATCGTACATCCCAGGTGTATAGTAATTCTTGCATGTGTGCTCATATTCCCCATGGGTTAGTTAGCAGCTATTCTGTCACTGGTACTGTGCACTGGAGAAGGACAGAAGTCCTGATGAATTCAGAGGTGGATGAGGGTGATCCCAGAGCAGATGAACTCGGCCACCACAAAGCCAGTCTTAATCTCTCCTCCTTACTGCCACCTGCCACACATCTCCTATGGCAAGTGACTCAACTTTAAAGGTCTTAGAATAAATTACAGAGGAAAGACCTAGTCTCTTCAGGTAGTACTCTCTCTGCAAGAGGGGGTTGAATGGAGGCACAGGGTGCCTCAGGTGGCTGTTTGGACCTACACGCTAGTTGACATGGCCACCCTGCAACATACTGGCATCTGAAAAATATTAGGAGACATTTGTCACAGAGAGCAGAGTAGTTGAAAAGACTTCTTCAAGCCCATCCTCTTGCTACCCTACCCTCTTCCCCCAACTACAGGCCACTTCAGGATTGCCTTTAGTTCCACCAGGTTTCCTCAATGACTACATTTTTTTCTGATCTCCTCTGTGCACCCACCATTTCTCTGGGGATGTGATCCAGCAGCCCATGGGGAGCTCTTGATGGCAGGCCTGGTGAAATCCACTGCAGTGACACTCTCAGCCTGTTCCCCAGGTGGAGACTCACAGGCCCTGCAGACCTGCTCTGCATCCTGACATCAGTCTTATTACTTAGGATCTTTCCTTGCTACTGACCAGGCCTACATTTGGGACAGTCAGCCCAAACCTCTCATTATACTTCTCACAGGTAGCCAGAGAAAGGGAAACACACAGGGCCTTGAGGTGCCTGATAATGGCTTGCATTAGAGGGAAGACGTCTGAGCTCCTTGAGGAGATCTGGGTTGGAATTTGTGTTCTACTATTTACTACCCACATGACATCAGACAAGTTAATTGACCATACTAAGCCTCAGGTTCAGATCTATAAAAAGACATCAGTCCTGGATACCAATACGGAGCATTGACACTTGCCGTGGGTAACAGGGTACCAGGCTGAGGTGGAGCTGTGCTCTGGCAGATCTGCAGGGTGGACGGGAAATGAATTTGTATCTATGAGTTAGGGGATTCCAACACTTCATGGAGAAACAAGTAGTCACACCACTCCATGCTTCACACAGAAACATACCTATTGGCCGACAAAACAGAAGTCTCTGAGAGAAACCCAATACAGAGTTGAGGAATGTGGTTGTTCCAGGGGCAGCAGGTGGCTAGTGCTCCAAATATGAGCTAAGTGCTGACTCCTACCTCAGGGCTCAGCAACCCGGGGCATGGAGCCCCATAACTGCGTCTACTTGCAGGGAGGGAATTTTTTTTTTTTTGGCTCACTTCCAGATACTGCTGAGCTGGGAAGGAAGCATCCACCTGAGTTGCAGAGGCCTTACTCCAGTAAGATGCTGGTGATCATGTGCATGTGACTTAACTGTTCTCACCGGCTGGTGAGAGTCTAGTATGAGGGACAAGAGTGGAAAGAATTTGCATAGAACACCTGATGGCACATTGAATCAGTGGGTCTGCAATAGTCGGGGGATGCTCCATGATCAGCAAGTATTCAGGTTGTTGGCCTTTGGTTGTGACACCCTGCTGAGCTTTCTGCTAAGCAGTTAATAAGTTTCTGTGACCCAGGTATGTTTGTAGGGGGAAGCTAAGGTCATGGCTTTGGGCTTTTGGCTGTGGTCAACCAAACCACAAGTTATGTCAGATTCCCAGGGGTGGTAGGCTGGTCCTTGAAAGACTGGGGAAAGACAGAGCTCTGGGTACAAGGGGAATAGACTGAGGACTAAATTCTGAAGGTTTGAGTAGAGCTCTGGAGAGAAGCTGACCTGATAATTTATACCTTAACTTGTGGCCAGGGCCCTTCACAATCTACTTCAAAGGAGCAGAGACTCTCAATGCTGGAATTAAACAGCAGGGCACATCAAACTATACACCTTCATTTAGGAGAGAAGACTTGGCTTCCTTCTAATATGTAAGAGGGGGAAATATTGGATGATATGGTCATTCTTTTTTTTAAAGATTTTATTTATTTATTTAAAAGAGATACAGTGAGAGAGAGCATGAGAGACGAGAAGCTCGGAGGGAGAAGCACATTCCCCGTGGAGCTGGGAGCCCAATGCAGGATTCGGTCCTGGGACTCTGGGATTATGACCTGAGCCGAAGGCAGTTGCCTAATCAACTGAGCCATCCAGATGCCCATGATATGGTCATTCTATTTCTAATTTTTTCAAAGTATTTTCTACCCCCAACGTGGGGCTCAACCTCGTGAACCTGAGATGAAGAATCACTATTCTAACAGCCAGCCAGGTGCCCCATGTGGATTTTTTTTTTTTTTTTTGAGAAAACTTGATACTATTTTCCATAGTGGCTGCACCCATTTACAGTCCCACCAACAGAGCACAGTTCTCTTTCCTCCACAGTTTGGCCAATGCTTGCTATTTCTGGTCTTCTGGATATTAACCATTCTGACAAGTGTTAAGTGACATCACTTCGGCCTTTGATATGCATTTCCCTGGTGACGAGTAATGGAAAACATCTCTTCTTGTATTTGTTGGCTCTCTGTTGTGTTTTCTTTGGAAAAATATTCTGAACTCTGCTGATTTTGTAACTGCTATTTGTTTTTGAGTTACTGAGTTGTATGAGTTCTTTAATATTTTGGATATGAAACATTTATCAGTTAGGTAGTTTGCAAATATTTTCCCTCTTCAGTATGTTGTCTTTTTGATGTGTTGTTGATTTGACATTTCCTTTGCTGTGCAGAGGCTTTTAGTTTGATGTAGTCCCAGCTGTTTATTTTTATTAATATACCCTTTGCTTCTCATATCAAATTAAAACTATCAGAGTCAAGAATGATCACGGGTGCCTCGGTGGCTCAGGTGGTTAAGAAACTTCCTTCAGCTCAGGTCATGATACTGGAGTCCCAGGATCAAGTTCCCTATTAGGCTCCCTGCTCAGTGCAGAGTCTGCTTCTTGCTCTTACCCTCTACCCTCGCATATTCTCTTTCTTTTGCATTATCTCTCTCAAATAAACAAATAAAACCTTTTAAAAAAAGAATAATCTCACAAAACAAACTGAGGGTTGCTGGGGGGAGGGGGTTTGGGAGAAGGGGGTGGGATTATGGACATTGGGGAGGGTATGTGCTTTGGTGAGTGCTGTGAAGTGTGTAAACCTGGTGATTCACAGACCTGTACACCTGGGGATAAAAATATATGTTTATAAAAAATAAAAAATTAATAAAAATAAAAATAAAAAAAAAAGAATGATTTCTTTGGAAGATAATAAGCTCACTTTAGGGTACAGGTTGAAAGGGTGCCTCCGCCTACTTCCCCACCATCTTGTCTCCCCACTGAATAAAAGACCTCAAGGGGAGACAGGAATCCATTAGAATCCTAGAGGAGAACATAGGCAGTAATCTCTTCGATATCAGCCACAGCAACTTCTTTCAAGAGATGTCTCCAAAGGCAAAGGAAACAAAAGTGAAAATGAACTTTTGGGACTTCATCAAAATCAAAAGCTTCTGCACAGCAAAGGAAACAGTCAAGAAAACAAAGAGGCAACCCACGGAATGGAGAAGATATTTGCAATTGACAGTACAGACAAAAGGTTGATATCCAGGATCTATAAAGAACTCCTTAAACTCAACACACACAAAACAGAAAATCATATCAAAAATGGCCAGAAGATATTAACAGACACTTCTCCAATGAAGACATACAAATGGCTATCAGACACATGAAAAAGTGTTCATCATTACTAGCTCTCTGGGAGATTCAAATTAAAATCACATTGAGATATCACCTTACACCAGTTAGAATGGCCAAAATTAGCAAGACAGGAAACAACATGTGTTGGAGGGGATGTGGAGAAAGGGGAACCTTCTTCCACTGTTGGTGGGAATGCAAGTTGGTGCAACCTCTTTGGAGAAAAGTGTGGAGATTCCTCAAGAAATTAAAAATAAAACTTCTCTATGACCTTGCAATTGCACTACTGGGTATTTACCCCAAAGATACAGATGTAGTGAAAAGAAGGGCCATCTGCACCCCTATGTTTATAGCAGCAATGGCCACGGTAGCCAAACTGGAAAGAACCAAGATGCTCTTCAACGGACGAATGGATAAGGAAGATGTGGTCCATATACACTATGGAGTATGATGCCTCCATCAGAAAGGACGAATACCCAACTTTTGTAGCAACATGGACGGGACTGGAGGAGATTATGCTGAGTGAAATAACTCAAGCAGAGAGAGTCAATTATCATATGGCTTCACTTATTTGTGGAGCATAACAAATAGCATAGAGGACATGGGGAGTTAGAGAGGAGAAGGGTGTTGGGGGAAATTGGAAGGGGAAGTGAACTATGAGAGACTATGGACTCTGAAAAACAATCTGAGGGTTTTGAAAGGGCGGGGGGTGGGAGGTTGGAGTACCAGGTGGTGGGTATGATGGAGGGCACAGATTGCATGGAGCACTGGGTGTGGTGCAAAAATAATGAATACTGTTATGCTGAAAATAAATAAAAAATAAATTTAAAAAAGAATGATTTCAAGAAACATTCTTCCAAAAAAATTGGGTTAATAGGGCTAAATGAATAGATCTAACACCTCTGTGCTCCATAGTTTTAAAATGTTCTTGACTGGTTCAGTCAGCAAACCATCTATCTCTTAATCTCAGAATCTTGAGTTCAAATTTTGGTCATGAAGATTATTTTTTTAAAAAGTGGGGGTGTTAATAACATTCTATCCAGTTTTCATCTAGGTACTTTATACGTGTAGCTGTTTTTTGAAGTCTTTGTCGCATGTTGACTCTGTTGTTGTGGATGGGGTTGGATAGACATTCAGTTGCATTGCTTTACTTGAGGTTGCCCAGTGTTTCCAAAGCCACTTATTGTGGAGACAGTTGCTTCCCTATTTTATATTCTTGGAGCTGTTGTTGGAAATGAATTGACTACATATGTGTTAGTTTCTTCCTGGGATTTGTACTATGTTCCATTCATCTGTGTGTCTGTCCGTATATCAATACTATACCATTTGATTTCTACAGCTTTGTAATACACATTGAATTCAGAGAGCATGACACTTCCAGTTTTGTTCTTTCTCCAGATGGCTTTGTCTATTCAAGGCCTTCCATGGTATTATTCACTTTGTATGATTGCTGTTCTTATTTTTGGAAATACCGTTAAATGCTGATGGAGTTTGAACTGAATAGTTAGATTGCTTTTTGCAGTGTGTACTTTTGGATTACATATATTCTTGGGATCCATGAGTATGGGATGTCTAAAGACTTCATTCTATCTTCTTCAAATTCTTTAATTTATGGTTTATAATATACAGGTCTTTCCCTTATTGATGCAAATACTTCATAAGTATTTTATTTTTTTAAGTGACTATCAATTAAACATTCTTTTCATTCTCTCAGTGATAACTTGTTATTCATGTATAGACATAAAACTCATTTTCATATATTGAATCTGTGTCCTTAAGCTTGAATAATCCATCTGTTAGTTCTATGAGGATTTTTATAGAATCAATCTGAATTCCATATATCATATCATGCTCTCCTATTAAGTAAAAAACTGGGAATATAGGTTGATGTCATCTAACTTGGAAAAAAGAATACAGGTATGCTGAGATATTGTTTACAAATTGTCTAAAATGTTTTGTGGTTAATGTAAGCAAAGAAATCCATAAATGTGGCTTGTTTCTATTTACTGTTTATTTTCAACCAGATATACAGAGCTGTGGCTTAGACCAGCTATCCCCCCACACTTTCCCACCCTACAAGCTGTGCCTCTTGGGAGTCATCCACCATTCTCCCTACTTCCTGTCCTTTGACCCAGGGCCTGACTCAGCTGCTCAGAAAATACTTCTCAAGAAAGTACGCTTGGGAAGAAGCCTATTTTTTTCATAGATTTCCTAGAAGACATCCCCCAAAACACTGAATTTTACAGAATTGTTTTTGATCTCTCTGGGATCCTTGAAGATGTTCAATGTGACTTCTTTTGCAGACAGGTCAGGGAGCCTGTGGTACTCCTGCAATGTCTCCTGTGGCCACGAGAGGGGGTGTATGCTCTTATGGAAGACATGGCTCCACCTCTGCAGAAGGTAGAAGTTACCCTCCTTTAGGACTTCCCTCACAATCTTAGACAACTTCTTCAAGGATTATTTACTGTAAAGATCCTTTGGGATCTACCGACAATTCCCTGCAAGTGACAACGTAAGGTACTGGAGTGACTAAACGGTGTCCCTTCTTGCACATGCAGATATATAAGTTAAAAATGACAGAATGAAGATGGACCCTCCCCTGACATGAGACACAGAACGAACCCCAAATGGGTCACAGACCTAAATTTAACAGCTAAAACTATAAATCTCAGAGAAGGACACCTGAGAAGAAATATTCCTGACCTTAGATTACCCATCTGTTTCTTTTTTTTTTTAATTTTTTATTTTTTTATAAACATATATTTTTATCCCCAGGGGTACAGGTCTGTGAATCACCAGGTTTACACACTTCACAGCACTCACCAAATCACATACCCTCCCCAATGTCCATAATCCCACCCCCTTCTCCCAAACCCCCTCCCCCCAGCAACCCTCAGTTTGTTTTGTGAGATTAAGAGTCACTTATCTCAGGTATTACGCATCTGTTTCTTAAGGATGACGCCAGAATTAACAAGTGGAAGAACTGTTACATGGGTAAATCTGTCACCAACGCAACTGCCTTTCCTGTGGGCTTCCCACGTGCTCCCAGGCACCAGGTAGGAACTGTAGGAGTCATTTCTTTCTACATCCTGCTGAGCTGTACCCATCACTATCTGTAATTTAGGGATGGGGTCTGTAGCTTCAGAGCCATGCCTGGGGTCACCCAGATTCAAAGAGTCTGAGTAGGGGCTGGAACTGCTGTCTCCCTGCCACTGGACTCTGTGCTCCATTCACGCGGTCCTAACATGGAATTCAGAGTTGTGCAAAGCTCCACATGCAAACCCCCAGGACTGGAGACCTCACTGAACCCAGGGGACAGTGGTACCACTCTGGAGCTTGGCCTGGGTCTGTTGTCTGACACTGGCAGGTCTTGGCACTGAGGACTCTCCCAGTTCCATCCAGCCTTTGTCTGGGCATGATGAGGTTTCTCCCTGGGTACCAGGCACAAAGGTTCGTGTAAACTCAGAGTCGAGAAGTCCCTTCTGAAGCATCTGGAATGCAGCCTTCCTGTCAGGTGGGGCCAACAAGGGTAGGCAAGGCCTGGGTTCAAACCCTGCCTCTGCCTCACTGTGGAGTATGGAGAGGAGCAGTTTCATAAAGCCTTGGTTTCCTTATTCATCAAACAGAGACAGCATTTCTACCTTCCTCATTGAATTGTTATAGAGATTGACTGACATGATTCATGTTCTCAAAGGATGCACAGTCATCCCTAGCTCTACCTGCTTAGATTACCCACTGTGAGCCCACTGCTGCCATGGGCTCTGGGCCTCTACCTTACTCTGTCCCTTCTGCCTGGCAAGCCTGACTCTCTCTGACTCAGTTGTCTTTCCAGAAAGCCTTCATCCCCTCCAGTATGGGTGATCCCACAACACTGGTCCTCATCCATCAGACCCAGGCTAGCCCTGGGAAAGGATCTCACCCAGAGCTTGTGTCCTGGACATGGACAATACTCTGTGTGGAGACTGTCAGTCTGGAGCTTCCTAAATTGCCATCTGTTTTTGGAACAAATGCTGGGGTGCCTTGTAATGGGGATATTTCCCTCCAAAGCAGGCATATGAGCTGCCCTCACTTCCATCACGACTGTCTCCTATCTCACCCTATCGAATAATCATTGGTACATAGTATCTTGGGCTTCCTTGCTTGCCAGGATACCAGAACCTTTTGACGGTCAGAGTTGAAAGTATTTTCTGGAGGTGAATTGGTTTTTGATGGAATTTTGGAAGATTAAGCCTTACCACTCGATACAAACCTACACAGAGCCTATGTCCCTGACCAATAGGGCAGTACACCAGCCCATGGCAGCCCTTACCCCAGTGCTCAGAGCTCTCCTTTCTCACTGAGTCCCCATTCACCCGTGTTTCTCTCTCTTCCTGCAGGGAGAGCCCCAGATGTCCTCTCTCTAAGATGTACCTTCTCTGCCTGTTGAGCTCCATCTTGTTGCAGAGAAGACAGGGATTACTGCCATGGCTTTTCCAGAAACTTCAGATTATGTGGACGCCCCTTACCCAACAATGTGGCAAGAGAGGGATCTCCCCCTTCTTCTCACATGGTGTCTTGAGTTGGAAGCACAGCTTTCGCTCTCACACAAGCTGAATTTGAGAGATACCAAGGTTGGGGCAGGCAGGGGTATGGGGCCATGGCTAGGGGAGCCTGAGGGCTGTGGGCAAACTATATCCAGTGCCAAAAACCCTTTGTAGATGCTCTCTCCATCCTGCAGTCCATGAGCAGCCCGTGTGCATCGTAAGGGCCTCTCTTGTTCACACAGGTTCAAGTGGCTTTTGCTGTTGCCAATAAAACTACATCTGGATGAACACAAGTCTGTAACTCACTGACCTGTGCAGTCCTTAGAGGTTCTTCCCTCAGAGGATGTGGTCCAGCCAGGAAATACAGGGAGCAACCTGATAGGAGTGGCCTGGTTTGTGCTCCCCTGCTGGCCAGGAGCAGGCCATGGTTGTTCAGGTTAGAATCTGAGTTAAAGAACACAAGGGGCTGGAGTGGCTAAAGCGTATCACCAGACAGGGCATGGGTGATATGTATTCCAGGATATGGGGCAGGGATGCTTGTGGGGGGTGATACATGAGGGGGGTGTGGGAAAGCTCTTCCCTGCTCTATGGTCACTCCCACTACCAATGGACTCACTGCTGGTTTCCCCTTATGGTTTCAGGTCTCATCTATAGACTCCAGATTCCTCCTTTCCCAAAGAAGGATGCCACTGGATAAAGAGAGTGTAGACGGAGGAGCCTGCAGCATGTCCTCCAAAAATGTGGTTAACGTGTGTTCCAGAAATGGTGCTTATAGGAATCAGACATAAAGAACAGAGATTTGTGACACAGATATACTTATTATTTTAATGATGTGAGTGAAATATTTGGAAACGGCTCAGTTGTTCAACAGATGGTACTTTGAGTGCTGTCACTGAGAATGTCTGAGGGGACAGCAGCGACTGTGCCTATCCACTGTAGGGACATCAGGTAGAACAAGAGCTCAACCCTAAACTCTCCCTGCTGCACCCCCCACCCAGTCTTTGCAGACACACATGCGTGCAAGCAAGCATACACGAAATCCAGAGGGAAAAGCATGGAAACTGGACACCATCCATTATGGGTGATTATTCCATGGAAGAAAGAATGTGTCTCCATTTATTCATATTTAAATCATTATTTTACCACATAAATATAGTCTGCCTGAACCTAAAGAACTATTTACTTTATTTCCTGACTTGTTAGTAAAAAATGGGAAGATTTAAGATGTAATGTTAACATTTTTATAATGTGCCCACTAAAATAGTTTAAATGTGGCCTATGCAGGAAAATGAAATGATTTCAAGGTGTCTCATGGACCCAGACATTTCCCCAGTTTCTGCTTTTCAAGGTGTCCTTATGAAAGGGAACACAATTCCAGGTAATGAAAGTAGTTCATTTGGGGGCTTCCCATGATCATTGCTGTTTCAGAAATATTCGGTGTAATAAAATGCTTTTTTAATAAAAAATTGAAAAAAAAAAAGATTTTTGTATCTTTCCTATGTTCTGTAGCCAGACAGAGAAGGCCATAATGTGGGATACCAGGTACATGAAAATCCCAGATGAAGAAAAGTACCAAAGACAGAGAGAAAAGCAGTGGTTGCCAGGACTGGGGTAAGGGGATGAGCAGTGAGTGATACATAGCCCAGGTTTCTCTGTGATGGAAATATTACTCAAGTACAAGGTTGTGCAACACTCTTAAAGTGCTTAATGGCACCTCCATACAGCATTAAAAAGGATCAGAGTAAAATTTTATGTAAACTCAAATTCTACTTTATTTAATGAACAAAAGCCATTACAAGTGTATCCAAAACACAAGAATTACAGAGAGCAATGACAGAGGAAGGGAAACCATCCTTAGGGTTCCAGCCAGAAAGAGCTGCTGCTTAGGGGCTGAGGGTGGTGGTTCCATTGAGACAAGTGCTGGCTCAAGCTCTTCTTGACCTCAATAGCAGGGGCTACACCCTGCTGGACCTCCAGGTCAGGAAAAAGAGCTGGTGGCTCTTCCATCTCAGAAGAGTGAATTAGAGCCCTGACTACCACCCGCACTGTCCCAATAGGGCAGATGGAGTCACCACTCTTCTTAACATGTGAGCTCCAGCACCAGGGAGAGTTAGGGCCACCTTTCTCTCCAAAGATACAGCGAATGCCAGAGTGTGAGTTGGGGCGAGTTCCTGATGTAGGAGGATGTTGCTCTGGGCATGGTACTGTATCTCCATGAAGAAAAAGTACCATCAGCATGATTGAATTCCCATGTCCCTTCTAAATAAAGGAAACTTTCCCCATCACTCAATGTTGCCTGCATCCAAGAACCAATCCCTGTGAAGTCTCCATGACTGAAGACCACCGGGGCTGGGATCTGAAACTATTTACTGCTCTCCGTCTGACTGCACTCTGTGGAAGCTTGCTTGGTGTGGCCCAACTTGTACCCTCCTCAGGCCCATATCGGTCACCACCAGTCCTTCTCACCCACAGCTTCTGGCTCCGCGGGCTCAAGGTGTTGAAACTGTGTGAGCAGAAGCAGGATTCGGTGCTCCTGGTCTGAGCCTGACATACTGAGCCCCATATATGCCAGCAGCATATTCAGGCTGGGAAATTCTGGGGGCTGTAAAAATGTTCAGAATATTTTTCTAGCCATGTGTTCAAGATGGAGGAGATGCACTGGGGATAGACAGTTAGGAAGGGGAATCAGAGGACAGGGCACCCTCCCAAATGAATATCCCATGGAACCCTGTGGGAACCTGGATCATTGGGCATCCAGCTTCCATCAGAGCCCAGTCCTATTCCTTGTCCACATGTGATCTGGCAATCCTGCCTGAAACAGGCCTGGTCACAGACAACAGGCTGGCAAAAGCCTCAGTGAGTGGGAGATCTTGATGAATGGTGGGACCATTTCTGTCCTTCATGGCAGATCTGGACACACTCCTCAGTCTATCTCCTTGTGCACTTGCCACATGAAATAAACTGCATGTGCCCAGGGAGAGGTGGTATCTGGCCTCTTAATTACCCTGATTGCACACACCACTGCTTTCTGAAGCTCCAACCAAGGAGGGAGCAAAGGAGTTCTGTCTCTAGCCAGGCCTTCCCAATGCTTCAAAAGTTACCTCCTATGCCCATGTGCTTCCTTATTCACTAGATGCCATGAGATGGTCTCCTTCTACTGACACTAATCTCCCACAGGATTTGGAATATTTGGTGCCTATCCTCTCACTGGGTCTCCTGAGCACCCACTGAGCACCCAGTGACCACGTTCCAACATATTGCTGAGTGTGCTGGTTCCACAGACTCTCTTCTAGGTCCTAGGATTGGGATAGAGACACAGGTGGGGGGGGTGTAGTGATGGGAAATTGCTCTTTTAGAGGCTAAAGCTGTCCTCCCTTCTCCTCTGCTCTCCCACAGTCCCACACCCACAGTTCCCCTGAGCCCCTTCCTTTCTCCAGAAGAAACTCTCAGACCTTTACACTTAAGGAGGAATCACAGATGTGTGTGATGAGGATCCAAGAGTCCCTCTAACTCACAGACCCCTTGCTGCTCTGGTGGAGAGGGAAGGTCCTCCTGAATCAGCTGAAGATCACTCATGTTTCACTGCTCCTGGCCTATGCCCACTTCATCACAGCTGGAGGAAATGCACCCATATCTAGAGGAGGCCAGGGGGCATCACATGAAATGTCCTGTGGATGCTACCTCTCATTGTGCCCAATATCACTGTCTGAATCCTGACTACTCTAGAGACCAGGACTGCCGTCTGCTCTGCACAGGGATCGCAGTCAAGTCCTAGAGAAGCACCTGCACCCAGTGGGGCTTCCCGAATACTTGCTGAATGAAAGGGCCCCAACCAGCCTGTCACAGGTATCTGAGTGGGGTTTGGAACACCTCTGAACCCCAGGGATCCCCAGACACGGACCCCAAATGGAGTCTCGGATCACTCTTTCAAATGGCAAAACAGCCCAACTCAAGATCATAGTGATAGTGAGGGATGAGGCAGAGGCTTCATCATGGCAAGCAGGACAATGATAGATGAGTACAACCACAGGCTCTCTAGCACACTTTGCACAGGCCCAGGCACCCAGGTGCACTTTCCTTTCAAGACTTCATGAGTCCCTAACATAACTCTGGCCCAGTCAGAGGAGCAAAGTGAGGCTCAGGAAGTTTAGGGACATTTCCATAACTCCCAGCAAGTGGTGGCCAAATCCAACTGGGCCATTAGGGACAGGGTGCTCACCTTGCAAACACCTCCTTGTATTTCCAGGTCCAACACCTCCTGGGTAGTGGCAATGGCTTGTTATGTGCCCAGGAACATGTAGGCAGAGCTGAGGTCTCTTCCTAGGAAATTAGGCACCAGATATTTTGTTTGCTTCTTTAGCAGGTTGGCCCGGTTTGTCCATAGCACACAGGTCTCACTCCTCCTCATCAGTGATCCAATTTCACCTGATGAGAAACAGAGGAGACATGAGTCAGTTCTGTAGCCACCAGGAGAGTTGGGGCTTGGAGCACAGATCAAAACCCCAAGATGCCAGTGTCTTATGGAAAGAGGTGGGACAAGAGGTCCCACAGTCATAAAAACAATCAGATGACTGGGTGGTTCCTTGGCTTAATCCTAGGAGTCATGGTTTTGGCTCAGGTCATCATCTCAATTTCTTGTGATGGAGCTCCTTATAGGGCTGTGGACTTAGGGCAGAGTTGGTGTAAGGATACTGTCTCCCCCTCTGCTTCTCCCCACTCTCCCCCTGCCTCTCTCAAATAAGTCAACCAACCAATTAACAAATCGTTAAGAAAAAAGAAAAACCTTTCTTTGTAGACATACAAAGAATTGAATTCTGTGAGGTCTGACCTTGATAGTATCTCAGGTCATTTTGTGAACTGAGTATTGATAGCAACCCCCTGCATGAATGGCATCGATCCTGTGGTTTTTGATAACAGATTCCATTCTTGAGAGGAGAACACAGAGACATTTTCTTAAGTGAGAGAGCTCAGGATATTATGGCATGTAGTATGTTTAGTGTAGCCCTATGATTTAGCAACAAAAAAGAATCACATCAAAGTCCTGCATCATTGAAGGGCTCAGTGGCTGTGACAAATGACTGGCCTTCTGGAATGTTGTACAGCACAATGAAGTCCCTGATCCTGACCCTGGAGGGTCCCCAGGGATGTGTTTCCTCAAAACCAAAAGGCAGAGCAAGGGACATAGTACCACATGGCAACATGTCCCTTTGGGTAAAAGTCTCCCAACTCATCATGATCATGTACAAGACTTGCAGAACTTGGGGGGGACTGTCAGATCAGTGGGGACACCTGGGAGCACAAGGATTCTAGATGAATGACATGAGACATAGTTTAAAGTCTCTTTTCTGGTATTGTTACAAATATGTGGACAATGACTCTACATTTGGCCAAAGTAGGGGCGGGGCAGTGAGAGCAGGTTTGAAAAGGAGATGTTAATGCAGATTCATGTGGGTTCAGAACTGTAGGAGGAAGCCCAGGGCAGTACTAGGCTGGCTTCTGGGATATGGGTCCCTTTCTGCTCCACTGGGATGCTGGGGGATGGATGTCCCCAGAACCTGCACTCACCCTGAGCCAGCACTGGACTCTGTTGGCATTTGGGGGCACGTTTTGTCCTTCAAGGAGGTAGAGCAGAGGATCTCAACATTCAGCTCCTGCCCGATCTCCTGTGTGGAGCTCTGTAAAGACAGTGCCCAGCAACAAGGCAAAAGGCCTCAGAGCCCTATCTGGCTGCCTTTGCTGGTCCTCAGACCTGGGGCACTCCGTTCCACACACACCAAATCCCAGTATGCACACAGCTCCACCAAGGAGAGAAATGTGACACAGCTTCAGGGATAAGATGAGCTCTGAGAGAGGTAAGATGCACCTCAGGAATCCTTTCCACCCTGCACACCATGACATTGGTGTGAACATAAAGGGATCACCATGGTATCCATTATCTTGCAGCCCCCTCCATCCCAGTGGCAGGAACCACACATATCCCTCTTTGCCAGAAATTTCAGAGGAGAGGACGAGGCTGCCCTGGGATGGCTCAGAAGTGTGGCTTGGTTTTGCATAAGCTGTTCTGTATTACCTTATCTAACCTCCTGACAAATGCCCTGAGGCTTTGCCCATGAGGTTTGAGCCAATATATGCAGCATGTGAAAAAGTCATTTCCCTGGGTTTTCTGGGAGCCAGAGTCCTGGGAAGTAGGCAAACAGCAGGAGAACATCTTTCAATATTGGATGTCTCTAGCCAAGTAACCGTGGTGCTAGACTACATTAGAATGTGGAAGCCTGTTTGCAGAGGTTCCAAATCTGTTGGGGTCTGCAGTCAAGTAAGTCACTTCACTGCTTGAGATCACCTACCCAAGTCCACTGGTGGATTGACACCTACACAAACAGTGCTCAGGGTTGCCGTCTGCTCATCCCCATTCTGCATGCAAGGCCACATATGTACACAGTGACACCAACATACCCCTCTACACAGGCCCCTAAGGAAGGTCTGGGAGCAGCCAGGGACCCAGCTTAGAAGCACACTTGTCTTCAGGAACAGCTCTCCAATCTTACCTGTTTTTGTCCCTGGATAAGACATTATCCCTGTCAGGGGTGGTCTGCATCTTGTCTGTACAATACAGATGACCTAGCATGGACTTCCTCCAGATGTCCATAGGCATTTGTGGGATAATATCTGTGATAATGGAGGAACGGTATCACATTTAAGAAATAGCTCCAACCATATTTTCTTCCTCTTCTTATCTTCTCTGGGTCTGATATTGGTCAGATCTCACTCTACAGTTCATACTGATTGTGTATGTGTGTGTGTGTGTGGGTGGGTGGGTGTGTATGTGTGCATTCATTCACATGCACACTCTCTCATGTGTGTACACATGTGTTCATCAGTGCTCAAATTCTGGACTCCCAGAAGATGGTAGCCTCACCTGCAGAGGGGTGGATAATAGCTTCCCAAGATCATAAAAGCAAGAAGGAATTGGAGCCTTGGCCTCTGAAGTTCAGAATTCACCCCTATGCCTAGAGACTGCATACCCTGTACTGAGAGCCATTAAGTTCTTTCTGCCCCTCAGACAAGAACTTGCTGGAATGCCTCCTACCTAGGATATCAAGGCTCCCACTCACCCTTATACCATCTCCATGTCAGTGGCCACTTCGTTCATCACAACTTTTCTCAGAGCCCTCTGGTAAATGGCTACATGCATCCAGGGTCCCTACTTGAGCTGGGTTCATGCCTATTTCAGCCTTCTAACCATTCTGGGCAATGCCCTAACCCTGTTGAGGTCTTCACCTTCTCCTATCAGTGGTTCCCTGAAATCCCATATCCTGTTTATACATCTTTGTGTAACCCTATCACCAGGAGTGTGGTCTGGACTTAGTGATTCCTACCATTCCACAGAACATAGCAACTTGACCCACAAGGCCCCTCTGAGATTTAGTTATAAAGGCTCATTGCCCAGTCCTATGCTGGCTCTGACCCCTATTCTCTCTCAGTTCTTCACTCAGGAGTAGAAGCCCCTATGTTGAACCATGACCCAGACATGTGCACATTACATCCCAATGAGGGCCAACAACAGACAGGAGTACTAAGGCCTTTGAGATGGACTGAATCCTGCCAACAACCCTAAGTGAGCTCAGGTTCTCAGTGAATCAGGTCATGCCTTGGTGTTTTCAGCAGCCCCAAAGTACTGAGAAGCTTGAGCAGGAGCCTCTAGCTGGGCACTCATGGATCCCTGATCCTCTAAGACTGTGTGAAATTTTTTCTTGGTTAAGCCACTGAGTGTGGGGTAATGTGATGACACAGAACTAGGAGTGTGGTGCTGATACTGTTCACCTGCCCCATGCCTTGGCCCTCCTCCCCTTCCTCCTTGCTCCTCTCTTCAGCTTCTGCCAATCCCCTGGGCCATATTTCTAACCCACTGCAGGAATGCCATTTGTTTCCAATCCTCTGCAACATGGTGCCCTCTGCCAGGCTAAATATACTCTGAATTGTGCAAGGCTGTCTCCTTCTTTTCCTGCCACAGGAATTCTCAATATCATCTCAGCACAGCCTTCTCACACCTCTCACCTGGTGGAGCTCAGGACCCAGTTATAGTCCCTTGCTCTGTTCTTATGGGGCAAATACTCTTTTCATTCACCTTTTTGGTTCATGTTTTTCCATCTTCCCCTATACACCCTGAGCTCTTAGAGAGAGAAACTCGTTGCCTGATAAACACGGGCACCATCTGAGTGCTCAGGGCTCTGTGGCTGAATGAACAGACTAGAGCATCCAGTCCACCATGACCAGCTCTAAGCTCTATTGCTGAAGACTATTTGATTCTCGTCATGTGTAAGACCTTTTTCCCCCATGCCCTAAGGAAACTCTATGTTCCATGTTGGGCTCAAACTCATGACTCTGAGATCAAGTACCAAATGCCCTACTGGCTGAGGAAGCCAGGTGCTTCTCTGGTCATATTTTATAGGTTTTAGACTGGTAATGATTGAAGTTTACTTGTTGATTTCCATATGTTGTAGGTATATTATGTTATGCTCACCCAAACTTTGGTAACTTATCACCATAAATTTCCCCATACGAGAGTGCTGAGTGAATCTTCAATTTGGAGACAAAGCTTCATGTGTTCTTTCAGGAACAAGAGTCCCTCCAGCATGGGCCTCCTCACTCCATGGGTTGTCTTGCACCTCTGACACCATCAGCACTAGGTGAAAGATGACAAAAACACATAGGAGGTTGTTTCCATTTGGGTTTTGAAGGACTAAATATACACCTTTATGCTCAATCTTTAATTTTTTTAGGATTTTATTTATTAGAGAGAAAAGAACACAAGAAGGGGGGAGTTGCAGAAAGAGCATAACCATAACCAGAGTTGCTGAGGTGAGGACAAGGGGTGCCTTATATGGACTGAAACAGCTTGGGCCAAAAAGCAATTCTCCACCAATGGTGGTAGGCTGGGAGTAATGAGTAAACTTAGATGCCTGTGCCCATGACCAGCCATCAGAAGAGACCTCCCAGGGATTCTTTTATGGGCTCAGACATCATTGAGTGATGGGAGACATCTCCTTTATTTAGATGGACACAAAAAGTCAATCATGGTGTGGATATTTTTTCTTCATGAAGCTACAGCACTAGCCCCAGAACAAAATCCTGATCCACTTCAAGAGCTGCCCCCATCTACTGAGATGCATGCTGCAGCTTCAGAGTTTGAGTGGCATGGGTGGGAATAAGTTGTGTGGGTGATATAGCTGCAGATACAGCAGAGAGGAGGAACCTTGGCTAAGGAGGCTACCACCAAGTTTTATCGGCAAAGAAGTACACAACTGAAACTTTTAAGTTTACTACTATGGGGCATGTCCCTGGATTAAAGGTGTTCATGTGGTGAAGCAAGGTAGAATCCCAGGTGTGGCAGCATGAAGATCCTGGGGGTCACAAGAACAGTTGGGGCCTGAATGCTTCAGAGTCCTCAGATATCATTTGGGGAAAGCTGGCTGAAAACCGTGAGGATAGGTGCTGGCTTTTTGCTCTATGTAGTCCTAAACTTCAAATCACAGCATATTTGGGCAAACACATTCCTGGGAGGAGTCCACAAAACAAACAAACAAACAAACAAAACCCAGAAGCATGGCAAGACCTCTAACTTCCAGGAGGTACAGCATGACTCTTTGCCACAGAAACCCATAGAAATTGGAGTTTGAATTCAGTCACATGCCTGAGATAAAAATGCTTTGTCACTAGCTGGGTGAACACAGAATTCTGATAGAAACCAAGGAGATAATACTGATGGAATGCTTTCCTGTGAGAACTCACTGAAAAGTTGGGGTGCAAATTTTCAGCTTCTGGGTAGAGAGCAGGGTGAAGCCATATTCATCCCACCCATTGGTGCTGTAAGCTTTCAGGGAGTAATACAGGGGCACATACTGGAATCCAGGGTGGATTACCTGGAGATCTGCCTCTGCTTAGGAGAGGTGCATTTGCTCCAGCTGAAGCATACCTGAGAATCAGACCACAGACCCCTCCCCCAGAAGACCATCACAAATGCCACACTCCTGTCAAGTTTACTGATCATAGAGGGCTGCAAAGCTTCAAATTTAAGATAAAACACTAGGTAGCATTCTTTGTATTTTTATTTTTTAGCCTTTTATTTATTTTTTCAGTTTTTAAATTTTTCATCTGTTTTTAATAATTTTTAGTCTTTTTAAATTTTTATTTAGTTTTATTCATCTCTTTATATTTTATTTTTTCTTTCTTCTTTTCTGGACACAATAATGAGATGGAGAAATTCATCTGAAATTAAAGAACTGGAGGTAGTACTCACTAGCAGGGATTGTATCACTATGGATATAATTCAAATATCTGAACTAGAACTTAAAACAATGATTCAAAAGATACTAGACAGGCTAATAAATGCATAGAAGACAATAGAGAATCCCTCACTGTATAAGTAAAAGAAGAACACAAATCTAGACAGACCCAAATTAAAAATGCTATTACAGAGATTCAGTCCCAAATGAAGACTATGGGAAGGACTGTGAATGAGGCAGAAGAGGACGTCAGTGATACAGAAGATAAAATAATGGAAAATAAGGAAGCTAAAAAAGAGAGAAAACTATTGGATCACCAAGGGAGATTTTGAGAACTCAGCACTTAAATAAAGTGAAATAATATCCAGATAATAGAGGTGCCAGAAGATGACAAGAGAGACAGAAGGGGGAAAGGTTTATTTCAACAAATTGCATCTGAGGACTTTCCCATCTAGAAGGAAACATGTACTCAAGCCCAGGAGGTACAGAAAACTCCTCTCAGAATCAATAGAAATATGTCAACATCTTGACATATCAGAGTAAAGCTTTCAAAGTGCAGTGACAAAGAGAAAATCCTGAAAGCAGCTCAGGACAAGAGAAACTTAACCACAGACATCGAGAAGGCCAGAAAGGAATGCATGATATATTCAATATGCAAAATGGGTAATTTGTGCAGCCAAGAATACATAGTCAAGGGAGCCTGTCATTCAGAGTAGAAGGAGAGATAAAGAGGTTTCCATTGCAAACAAAACTCAGGGATTGTGAACACTAAACCAACCCTGAAAGAAACATTTTTGGGGATCCTCTGAGTGTAGAGAGAGCCCAAAAGTCCAGAAAGGAACAGAGATAATCTACAGAAACAGCAACTTTACTGGTAATACAATGGCACTGAATTCATACCTTTCAATATCACTCTGAGTGCAAATGGACTATATAGTGTATAAACATGGATTAAAAGAAAAACAAGAACCATCAATATCCTGCCTACCAGAGACTCACTGCAGAGGCAAGAACACATCGAGATTGAAATTAAAGGCATAGAGAATCATTTATTATGCTAATGGGCATGTAAGGGATGCTGGAGGATCCATCCTTCTATATTAGACCCCATAGATTTTAAACTGAAGGCTATTATACGTGTTGAAGAAGGACACTATAACATAATAAAAAAAGATGTACCCAATGAAAACATCTAACAATTGTAAACATGTATGCCCCTAACTTGGGAGCCGCCAAAAATACACACCAATGAATTACAAAATTAAAGAAACTCCTTGATAAGAATACAGTAATACAAGAGGACTTTAAGAACCCACTCACAGCAATGAACAGATCATCTACACAGAAGATCAACAAGGAAACATGGGCTTTGAATGACACTGGACCAGAAGGACTTCACGGAGATATGCAGAGCATTGCCTCTGAAAATATCAGAAAAAACATACTTTTGGAGGTTACATGGAACATTCTCCAGAAGAGATCACATAATAGCTGAGAAATTAGGTCTCACAAGTACCAAAATATTGACATCAAAACATGAATTATTTTAGACCACGGTACTATGAATCTTGAAGTTAATTACAAGAAAAAATGTGGAAGGACCATAACTATGTGGAGGATAAAGAACATGTTGCTGTAGAATGAATGGAGAATCAGGATATTAAACAAGAATTTAAAAATATGTGGAAGCAAATGAAAATGAATGTAGGACAACTCCAAGTCTTTGGGATGCAGCAAAGGAGGTCCCAAATGGGAAGTAATGACAATGAAAGCCTTTCTTAAGAAACAAATTGTATTCTCAAATACAAAACCTAACTTTAAACATAAATTATCTGAAGAAAGAACAGCAAATAAAGCCTAAATCCAGCAGGTAAAGAGAAATAGTAAAGATTAGGGTGCAAATCAATGATACAGAAATTTTTTAAAAAGTAGAACAGATCTTTTATCCATTTTCAGTTTATCTTTGTGTATGGTGTAAGGGAATGGTCGAGTTTCATTCTTCTACATACAGCTGTCCAGTTTTCCCAGCACCATTTATTGAAGAGACTGTCTTTTTTCCACTGTATATTTTTTCCTGTTTTATCGAAGAATAATTGACCATAGAGTTGAGGGTCCATAACTGGGTTCTCTACTCTGTTCCACTGGTCTATGTGCCTGTTTGTATGCCAGTAACATGCTGCCTTGGTGATCACAGCTTTGTAATAAAGCTTAAAATCAGGTAATGTGATGCCCTAACTGGACAGCTATATGTAGAAGAATGAAACCCGACCATTCTTTTACACCGTACAGAAAGATAAACTCAAAATGGATAAAAGACCTCAACATGAGACAGGAATCCATCAGAATCCTAGAGGAGAACATAGGCAGTAATCTCTTCGATATCAGCCACAACAACTTCTTTCAAGATATGTCTCCAAAGGCAAAGGAAACAAAAGCCAAAATAAACTTTTGGGACTTCATCAAAATCAAAAGCTTCAGGGGAGGAGTCAAGATGGTGGAGAAGTAGCAGGCTGAGACTACTTCAGCTAGCAGGAGATCAGCTAGATAGCTTATCTTAAGATTGCAAACACCTACAAATCCATCGGCAGATCAAAGAGAAGAAAAGCAATTCTAGAAACAGAAAAACAACCAATTTCTGAAAGGTAGGACTGGCGGAGAAGTGAATCCAAAGCAACGAGAAGATAGACCTTGGGAGGAGGGGCCCGCTCCCAGCAAGTGATGGGAGCCAACAGTAAGTTCAGAGCTCGGGGTTACCTTGAATGGGTCGCAGGCTCAGTGAACTCGGAGCACAGCTGGAGGTCAGGCAGATGGGAGTTACTGGGCGCTGTTCTCTGCGGGCGCACTGAGGTGTGGGGCCCTGGGCTCTCGGCTTCTCCGGGCCAGAGACCATGAGGCCGCCATTTGTATTCCCTTCCTCCAGAACTCTACAGAAAGCACTCAGGGAACAAAAGCTCATGAAAGAAAACCCGAGCGGATTACTCAGCCCCTGGTAATGGCGGTGCAATTCCACCTTGGGCAAAGACACTTGAGAATCACTACACCAGGCCCCTCCCCCGGAAGATCAAAAAGAAATCCAGCCAAGACCAAGTTCACCTACCAAGGAGGGCAGTTTCAATACCAAGGAGAGCAGCAGAATTCCAGAGGAGGAGAAAGCAAACCACGGAACTCATGGATTTGTCCCTACGATTCCTTAGTCTTGCAGTTAATTAAATATTTTTTCTTTTTCATTTTTTTACTCTTCTTCTGCTAAAATTTAACTTTTACCCTGTTCTTTTTTAACGTTATTTAACTAGTTTACCTAATATATATATATATATATATATATATATATATATATATATAATATTTATATATATATATTTATACATTTCTTTATTCATTTTCTTTTTTGAATTCTTTTCTTTTGTTTTGTTTTGTGTTTTGTTTTGTTTTGTTTTTTCTTTCTTTCTTTCTGAACCTCTTTTTATCCCCTTTCTCTCCCCTCACGATTTGGGATCTCTTCTGATTTGGTGAAAGCATATTTTCCTGGAGTTTTTGCCACCCTTTTAGTATTTGACTTCCTCCTTCATATACTCTTATCTGGACAAAATGACAAGGCAGAAAATTGAACAAAAAAAAAGAACAAGAGGCAATACCGAAGGCTAGGGAACTAATCAGTACAGACATTGGTAATATATCTAGAGTTCAAAATGACAACACTCAAGGTTCTAGCAGAGCTCGAAAAAAGCATGGAGGATATTAGAGAAACCCTCTCGGGAGATATAAAAGCCCTTTCTGGAGAAATAAAAGAACTAAAATCTAATCAAGTTGAAATCAAAACAGCAATTAATGAGGTGCAATCAAAAATGGAGTCTCTCACTGCTAGGATAAATGAGGCAGAAGAAAGAATTAGCGATATAGAAGACCAAATGACAGAGAATAAAAAAGCTGAGCAAAAGAGATACAAACAGCTACTGGACCACGAAGGGAGAATTCGAGAGATAAGTGACACCATATGACGAAACAACATTAGAATAATTGGGATTCCAGAAGAAGAAGAAAGAGAGAGGGGAGCAGAAGGTATACTGGAGAGAATTATTGGGGAGAATTTCCCCAATATGGCAAAGGGAACAAGCATCAAAATTCAGGAGGTGCAGAGAACTCCCCTCAAAATCAATAAGAACAGGCCCACACCCCGTCACCTAATAGTAAAATTTACAAGTTTTAGTGACAAAGAGAAAATTCTGAAAGCAGCCCGGGAAAAGAAGTCTGTAACATACAATGGTAAAAATATTAGATTGGCAGCAGACATATCCACAGAGACCTGGCAGGCCAGAAAGAGCTGGCATGATATTTTCAGAGCACTAAATGAGAAAAACATGCAGCCAAGAATACTATATCCAACTAGGTTATCATTAAAAATATAAGGAGAGATTAAAAGCTTCCAGGACAAACAAAAACAAAGAATTTGCAAACACCAAACCAGCTCTACAGGAAATATTGAAAGGGGTCCTCTAAGCAAAGAGAGAGCCTACAAGTGGTAGATCAGAAAGGAACAGAGACAGAAACAGTCACCTTACAGGCAATACAATGGCACTAAATTCATATCTCTCAATAGTTACCCTGAATGTTAATGGGCTAAATGCCCCAATCAAAAGACACAGGGTATCAGAATAGATAAAAAACAAAACAAAACACATCTATATGTTGCTTCAAAGAAACGCATTTTAAACCCGAAGACACCTCCAGATTTAAAGTGAGGTGGTGAAAAGAAGTTACCATGCTAATGGACATCAGAAGCAAGCAGGAGTGGCAATCCTTATATCAGATCAATTAGTTTTTAAGCCAAAGACTATAATAAGAGATGAGGAAGGACACTATATCATACTCAAAGGGTCTGTACAATAAGGAGATCTAACAATTTTAAATGTCTATGCCCCCAACGTAGGAGCAGCCAACTATATAAACCAATTAATAACAAATTCAAAGAAACACATCAACAATAATACAATAATAGTAGGGGACTTTAACACTCCCCTCACTGAAATGCACAGATCATCCAAGCAAAAGATCAACAAGGAAATAAAGGCCTTAAATGACACACTGGACCAGATGGACATCACAGATAAATTCAGAACATTTCATCCCAAAGCAACAGAATACACATTCTTCTCTAGTGCACATGGAACATTCTCTAGAATAGATCACATCCTCGGTCCAAAATCAGGACTCAACCGGTATCAAAAGATTGGGATCATTCCCTGCATATTTTCAGACCATAATGCTCTGAAGCTAGAACTCAACCACAAGAGGAAGTTTGGAAAGAACCCAAATACATGGAGACTACACAGCATCCTTCTAAAGAATGAATGGATTAACCAGGAAATTAAGGAAGAATTTAAAAAAATTCATGGAAACAAATGATAATGAAAACACAACGGGTCAAAATCTGTGGGACACAACAAAGGCAGTCCTGAGAGAAAAATCTATAGCAGTACAAGCCTTTCTCAAGAAACAAGAAAGGTCTCAGGTACACAACCTAACCCTACACCTAAAGGAGCTGGAGAAAGAACAAGAAAGAAACCCTAAGCCCAGCAGGAGAAGAGAAATCATAAAGATCAGAGCAGAAATCAATGAAATAGAAACAAAACAAACAAACAAAAAAACGATAGAACGAATCAACAAAACTAGGAGCTGGTTCTTTGAAAGATTTAATAAGATTGATAAACCTCTGGCCAGACATATCAAAAAGAAAAGAGAAAGGACCCAAATAAACAAAATCATGAATGAAAGAGGGAGATCACAACTAACACCAAAGAAATACAAACAATTATAAGAACATACTATGAGCAACTCTACGCCAACAAATTTGACAATCTGGAAGAAATGGATGCATTCCTAGAAACATATAAACTACCACAATTGAACCAGGAAGAAATAGAAAGCCTGAACAGGCCCATAACCAGTAAGGAGATTGAAAAGTCATTAAAAATCTCCAAACAAACAAAAGCCCAGGGCCAGATGGCTTCCTGGGGGAATTCTACCAAACATTTAAAGAACTAATTCCTATTCTCCTGAAACTGTTCCAAAAAATAGAAATGGAAGGAAAACTTCCAAACTCATTTGATGAGGCCAGCATCACCTTGATCCCAAAACCAGACAAGGATCCCATCAAAAAAGAGAGCTATAGACCAATATTCTTGATGAACACGGATGTGAAAATTCTCACCAAAAACTAGCCAATGGGATTCAACAGTACATTGAAAGGATTATTCACGGGATGCCTGGGTGGCTCAGTGGGTTAAGCCGCTGCCTTCAGCTCAGGTCATGATCTCAGGGTCCTGGGATTGAGTCCCACATCGGGCTCTCTGCTCTGCGGGTAGCCTGCTTCCTCCTCTCCCTCTCTCTGCCTGCCTGTCTGCCTGCTTGTGATCTCTGTCTATCAAATAAATAAAATCTTTAAAAAAAAAAGTATTATTCACCACGACCAAGCGGGATTTATCAAGGGCTGCAAGATTGGATCAACATCCGCAAATCAATCAATGTGATACAACACATCAATAAAAGAAAGAACAAGAACCATATGATACTCTCAATAGATGTTGAAAAGCATTTGACAAAGTACAGCATCCCTTCCTGATCAAAACTCTTCAAAGTGTAGGGATAGAGGGCTCATACCTCAATATTATCAAAGCCATTTATGAAAAACCCACCGCAAATATCATTCTCAATGGAGAAAAACTGAAAGCTTTTCCGCTAAGGTCAGGAACACGGCAGGGATGTCCACTATCACCACTGCTATTCCACATAGTACTAGGAGTCCTAGCCTCAGCAATCAGACAACAAAAGGAAATCAAAGGCATCCAAATTGGCAAAGAAGTCAAACTATCAGTCTTTGCAGGTGATATGATACTATATGTGGAAAAACCAAAAGACTCCACTCCAAAACTGCTAGAACTTGTACAGGAATTCAGTAAAGTGTCAGGATATAAAATCAATGCACAGAAATCAGTTGCATTTCTCTACACCAGCAACAAGACAGAAGAAAGAAAAATTAAGAAGTCAATCCCATTTTCAATTGCACCCCAAACAATAAGGTACCTAGGAATAAACCTAACCAAAGAGGCTAAGAATCTATACTCAGAAAACTATAAAGTACTCATGAAAGAAATTGAGGAAAACACAAATAAATGGAAAATGTTCCATGCTCCTGGATTGGAAGAATAAATATTGTGAAAATGTCTATGCTACCTAAAGCAATCTACACACTTAACGCAATTCCTATCAAAGTACCATCCATCTTTTTCAAAGAAATGGAACAAATAATCCTAAAATTTATATGGAACCAGAAAAGACCTCGAATAGCAAAAGGAATATTGAAAAAGAAAGTCAAAGTTGGTGGCATCACAATTCCAGACTTCAAGCTCTATTACAAAGCTATCATCATCAAGACAGCATGGTACTGGCACAAAAACAGACACATAGATCAATGGAACAGAATAGAGAGCCCAGAAATAGACCCTGAACTCTACAGTCAACTAATTTTCAACAAAGCAGGAAAGAATGTCCAATGGAAAAAAGACAGCCTCTTCAATAAATGGTGTTGGGAAAATTGGACAGCCACATGCAGAAAAATGAAATTGGACCATTTCCTTACACCACACACGAAAATAGACTCAAAATGGATCAAGGACCTCAATGTGGGAAAGGAATCCATCAAAATCCTTGAGGAGAACACAGGCAGCAACCTCTTCGCCCTCAGCCGCAGCAACATCTTCCTAGGACCATCGCCTAAGGCAAGGGAAGCAAGGGCAAAAATGAACTATTGCTATTTCATCAAGATCAAAAGCTTTTGCACAGCAAAGGAAACAGTTAACAAAACCAAAAGACAACTGACAGAATGGGAGAAGATATTTGCAAATGACATATTAGATAAAGGACTAGTCTCCACAATCTATAAAGAACTTAGCAAACTCAACATCCAAAGAACAAATAATCCAATCAAGAAATGGGCAGAGGACATGAACAGACATTTCTGCAAAGAAGACATCCAGATGGCCAACAGACACATGAAATATGCTCCATATGACTTGCCATCAGGGAAATACAAATCAAAACCACAATAAGATATCACCTCACACCAGTCAGAATGACGAAAATTAACAAGTCAAGAAATGACAGATGCTGGCGAGGATGCGGAGAAAGGGGAACCCTCCTACACTGTTGGTGGGAATGCAAGCTGGTGCAACCACTCTGGAAAACAACATGGAGGTTCCTCAAAATGTTGAAAATAGAACTACTCTATGACCCAGCAATAGCACTACTGGGTATTTACCCTAAAGATACAAATGTAGTGATCCAAAGGGGCATGTGAACCTGAATGTTTATATCAGCAATGTCCACAATAGCCAAACTATGGAAAGAACCTATATGTCCATCAACAGATGAGTGGATAAAGAAGATGTGGTATATATACACAATGGAATACTATGCAGCCATCAAAAGAAATGGAATCTTGCCATTTGCAACGACGTGGATGGAACTAGAGCGTATCATGCTTAGTGAAATAAGTCAATCAGAGAAAGCCATCTATCATATGATCTCCCTTATATGAGGAAGCGGTGATGCAACATGGGAGCTTAAGTGGGTAGAAGAATAAATGAAACAAGATGGATTTGGGAGGGAGACAAATCGTAAGTGACTCTTAATCTCACAAAACAAACTGAGGGTTGCTGGGGGGAGGGGGGATGGGAGAGGGGAGTAGGCTTATGGACATTGGGGAGGGTATGTGCTTTGGTGAGTGCTGTGAAGTGTGTAAACCTGGCGATTCACAGACCTGTACCCCTGGGGATAAAATTATATTATATGTTTATAAAAAATAAAAAATTAAAAGAAAATCAAAAGCTTCTGCACAGCAAAGGAAACAGTCATGAAAACAAAGAGGCAACCCGCAGAATGGGAGAATATATTTGCAAATGACAGTACAGACAAAATGTTGAGGACGCCTGGGTGGCTCAGTGGGTTTAGCCACTGCCTTTGGCTCAGGTCATGATCTCAGGGTCGTGGGATCGAGTCCCACGTCGGGCTCTCTGCTCAGTAGGGAGCCTGCTTCCTCATCTCTCTCTCTTTCTCTCCCTGCCTCTCTGCCTACTTGTGATCTCTCTCTGTCAAATAAATGAATGGAATCTTTAAAAAAAAAAAAAGTTTGATATCCAAGATCTATAAAGAACTGCTCAACCTCAACACACACACAAAAAAACAATCATATCAAAAAATGGGCAGAAGATATGAACAGAAACTTCTCCAATGAAGACGTACAAATGGCTATCAGACACATGAAAAAATGTTCATCACTAGCCCTCAGGGAGATTCAAATTAAAACTACATTGAGATATCACCTTATACCAGTTAGAATGGCCAAATTTAGCAAGACAGGAAACAACATGTGTTGGTGGGGATGTGGAGAAAGGGGAACCCTCTTCCACTGTTGGTGGGAATGCAATTTGGTGCAGCCTCTTTGGAGAACAGTGTGGAGATTCCTCCAGAAATTAAAAATAGAACTTCCCCATGACCCTGCAATTGCACTACTGGGTATTTACCCCAAAGATACAGATGTAGTGAAAAGAAGGGTCATCTGTACCCCAATGTTTATAGCAGCAATGGCCACGGTCGCCAACTGTGGAAAGAACCAGGATGCCCTTCAACAGATGAATGGATAAGGAAAATGTGGTCCATTTACATTATGGAGTATTATGCCTCAATCAGAAAGGACGAATATCCAACTTTTGTAGCAACATGGATGGGACTGGAAGAGATTATGCTGAGTGAAATAAGTCAAGCAGAGAGAGTCAATTATCATATGGTTATGTGGAGCATAACAAATATGCTACCTGCACCAACATATTCATAATGGGAATATCAAAAGAACAGAAGGAAGAGTGAGAGGAGAAAAATCATTCAACAGAATGATGGCAAAACCCTGGAAACTTAAGAGAAAAATAATATGCAAATTCAAGAAGATAAACTCCACGTGAGATAAACAGAGATCCACGCCAAGATGCATCATAGTAAAAATACTAAAAAAGAATCACAAAAAAGAAAACTTACGTATCAAGAGAAATACAACTCATCACATGTAAAGAACTCCAGTGAGACTGATACCTGACATTTCTGTGCGTTATTTTTTAAATTTTCCTCTGGGATGTCTTTCATTCATGCTTTACTTACATGTGTCTTGTTTAATTCTGAAATGTTTAGGTATTTTCCTATTGCCTTTTTAAAAATATTTTATTTATTTATTTCACAGATACAGATCACAAGTAGTCAGAGAGAGAGAGGAAGGGAAGCAGACTCACCGCTGTAGAGAGAGCCTGACTCCGGGCTCAATCCCAGGACCCTGAGATCATGCAGAGGCTTTAACCCACTGAGCCACCGGGGGGTCCTCTACTGCCTTTCTATTACTGATTTGCAGTTTGATTTCCTTATGATAAGAGAACATAGCAAAATTTGGGTTCTGCTAAATTTACTAAGGTTTGTTTATGGCCTAGGATATGTTGTATCTTACTGAGTGCTCCACAGGCACTTGAGAAGAATGCATATCCTGCTGCTTCTAGGTACTATCTACAAATATTCATTCAATCCCACTGGTTGATGGTACCATTCAGTTCTTCTACATCTGCCATTGATTTATATCTGCTGTCTGAAAGTTCTACCAATTGCTGAGAGTAAGGTGCTGAATTCCCCAAATATAATTGAAAATTTGTTTATTTCTCCTTTCAGCTCAATCAGTTTTGATGTGTGTACTATGAGGTTCTTTCTGTTGTTTGGTGGGGTCACATTTTGGATCACAGTCTTTTTCATTGGAATACTGCTTTTTCTCCAATAATTTCCTTTGCTCTCAAGACTACTTTATCTAATATTAATAGAGTCAGACTTGTTTTTTTATTAATGTTTGCATAGTGTATTTTCCTCTTTCTCATTTTTTAAGAGATTTTACTTATTAATTTAACAACGAGAGACACAAAGAGAGGGAACCTAAGCAGGAGGAGTGAAAGAGGGAGAAGCAGACTTCCCGACAAGCAGGGAGCCTGACGCAGGGTTGGATCCCAGGATCCTGGGATTATGACCTGAACTGAAGGCAGACACTTAATGACTGAGCCACCCAGGTACCCCACTGTATCTTTTTCTATTTCCCATCAAACTCACTATGTTGTATTTGAAATGAATTTCTTTGTAGATAACATATTTCTGCCTTTTGTTTTTTGTTTTATCCAGTCTGCCAGTCTATACCTGAATTGGTGTGTTTTTTAAAATTTTTTTAAAGATTTTATTTATTTATTTGAGAGAGAGCATGAGAGAGGAGAAGTTCAGTGGGAAAGGTAGACTCCCCATGGAGCCTGGAACCCAATGTGGGACTCCATCCTGGTACTCCGGGATCACGACCTGAGCCAAAAGCAGTTGCTTGACCAATTGAGCTGCTCAGGTGCCCTGAATTGGTGTGTTTAGATCATTTACATTTACAGTAGACACTGCTATATCAATGTTTAAGTCTGTTGTTTTATTTTTCTGTTGTTTTCTCAGTTTCTCATTCATCTGTTCCTAATTTATTTTCTTACTGGTTACTTGAACATCTTCTTAAAAGATTCCGTCTTCATTTACTTATAGTATTTCTAAGTTTACCACCTTGTTTTTTTTAGTGGTTGTTCTAAGTATTCCAAGTCCATTTCTAGGTAAAATGTACATATATAATTTATTACAGTCTTCCTGGATGAACATTTTACCACTTCAAGGAAATATAACACTTTAATTCCAATTAAATTCCTGTATTCTATCTTGTAAATACATCATATCCTCCACACACAGAGCATCAAATCATGATATTCTAAATTTTGTATCAACAATCAAATATGATTTCAGAAACTCCTTAGATGGGAACTCTATTATATTTACCCTTTTTTTTTTGCCACTTCCAATGTTCTTTCTTTTTTGAAGCTCCACAGTTTCTTGTGATATTTCCTTTCTATTTAAAGAACTTCCTCTAGCCATTTTTTTTAAGATTTTATTTATTTATCAGAGAGGGGGTGGGGAGAGCAAGCACAGGCAGAATGGCAGGCAGAGGCAGAGGGAGAAGCAGGCTCCCTGCCGAGCAAGGAGCCCGATGTGGGACTCGATCCCAGATGCTGGGATCATGACCTGAGCCGAAGGCAGCTGCTTAACCAACTGAGCCACCCAGGCGTCCCCCTCTAGCCATTATTAAAAGATAAGTTTGCTAACAACATTTTCTCTTTTTTTTTTTTTTTCCATTGTAGGATACCTTCAGTTATCCTTTCAAGAATGTATTTTCACAAGCCAAAGTTCTGTTTTGTTTGAAAGTTCTTTTCTTTCAGTACTCGGAAAAAAAAATGTATTATTGCCTTCTAGCCTCCATGGTTTCAGATGACGAATTCACTATCATTTCCAAAGGAAATGAGTTGTTTCTCTCTACTCTCAGAATTTTTTTCTCTTTTGGTTTCAGAAATTTAATCATGACATGCCATTGGTATGAATATCTTTTTTGCCAAATTTGGGAATTTTTCATCATTATTTCTTTAAATACTTCAAGTGCCATCATCTCTTCCTTTTGTAGTTCTTTTTTTTTTTCTTTTTAAAGTTTTATTTATTTATTTATTTATTTATTTGAGACAGAGACAGAGAGAACATAAGCAGGGGCAGAGGGAGAAGAAGGGTAAGAAGCAGACTCCCCACTTAACAAGGAGCCCAAAGCAGGGCTTGATCCCAGGACCCTGGAATCATGACTTGAGCCAAAGGCAAACACTTAACCAACTGAGCCACCCAGGTACCCCAATACAAATGTTAATTCTTCAGTTATTCCAAATACAGAGAAAATCCAGCCTCTTCTCATTACCTCCATTCCTCTCCAATTTTGACTAAATGACCATAATCACCCTTCAGGAAAACTTAAAAGGTTCCACTAGTGAACTCTCTTAAGTGCTTACGTTCTTTCCAACGTTTTCTCTACAGAGGTGAGAGAGATCTTATAAGTAAGACATTGTTTGTTTCCCAAAATACACTAGTAAGAATAAAATTAAAAACTTCAGTAAGACTTATGATATTCTTCTTTTGGTCCACAGCTGCCTGACACCATTTCCTGCGCCACTTCCCATCAAACATTCCCCCTGGCCATTGTGACTATTTTTCCTGCTTCCCAAGAAAGACCAAACACATTCCTCCTCATTGGCTTAGTAGCTGCTATTATCCCTTCTATGAAGAAGCAGGATCCTCACAGTTCACACAATCATCTCATTCAAATTCTGCTTTTTTTAAAAAAAAAAAAAAAAGCTTTTATTTTTTATTTGACAGAGAGAGAGAGATCGAAAGTAGGCATAGAGGTGGAAGCAGGCTCCTCGCTGAGCAGAGAGCCAAAGTAAACCCGAGCCGAAGGCAGAGGCTTAACCCACTGAGCCACCCAGGTGCCCCGAGATGTTTATTTTCCTTTGGGATTATGGAGGGGAAAAATCAAATGCTGCTTTGATGGAGATCTCCTTAAGGTTTTCCCTAAGACTCTTCTTAGAGTAGCACAGTCAACTTAACTTTGCTCTAATTCTAGGATAATTTTTACCACTACAGAGCTTTAATACACATAAGTATATGATTTTAGTGTCACCTTTTAAATTTACATTTGACAAAAAACTGCATAAATTTTCAGTGTACAATCTGTTAATTTGATACATTTTTATGCTGTGTAATTGCCACTGTACCAATAATTAGCAACCCTGTTATGTTACATCATTACCATTTCTTATTAGTAATTAGAATAATTAAGTTCTAATGTCTCAGTTTGATTATTGTAACAAAATACTGTTTTCATTATATGATATATAACATCTCTAGGGATTATTTATCTTTTTTTTAATGGTATTCATTCACTTGACAGAGACACAGCAGTAGAGGGAACACAAGCAGGGAAAGTAGAAGTGGGAGAAGCAGGCTTCCCACTGAGCAGAGAGCCCAATGTGGGGCTTGATCCCAGCACCCTGGGATCATGACCCCAGCCAAAGGCAGATGCTTAATGACTGAGCCACCCAGGCACCTCTCTAGGGCTTTTTGACTACTCATTATACTTTTTATACACTTAAACAACATCTCTTCTATCTCTCCCTCTCCTCTGGGTAACCACCACATTACTCATGTTTATAACAAATTCAGCTTTTCTAGATTCCAGACACAAGTGACAACATGCAGTACTTGCCTTTCTCTGTCAGACTTATCTCAATTGATATAAAGCATTCAAGGTTCACCCGTTTTGCAAGTGGCAGAATGTCCTTTCTCATGGCTGAATAGTATTCTATTACTCACACATACCTACCTTATTTAGCTATTCATCCACTGACAGGAACCTAAGGTCATTTCCGTATCTGGCTATTGTGAATCATACTGTGATAAACACCAGCATGCATATTCTCTCTTTCATAGCCTGTTTTCATTTCCTCTGGGTGTCTTCCCAAGTGGTACTACTGGATCATACAAGATAGTTCTATATTTTACTTTCTGAGCAATCTCTATACCATTTTCTATTGTAGCTGATCCAATTTACAACACAGTCAGCAGTGCACAAGCGTTCCTTTTTCTCCGCATCCTTCCCAGAACTAGTTATCCCTTCTCTTCTTGGTACTAGCCATTCTAAATGGTGTGATGTGTGGTTCCAATTTGCATTTCCCTGATGTTTAGTAATGCTGACCATCTTTTCATGTATTTGTTGGCTGTACTGCTATTTGTATAAGCTCATTGACACATAGATAATAGCAATTACTCAAAAATTATTTGGAGTCAAAAAATGAGCATATGAAAGAATGCCTGATGACAGTAAGGCAGGCAACTGAAACTGCTTTGGGAAACAAAGGAATGAAAAAAACAACAGTAAAAATAAAGTAGGCAAGGACTGGTTTTTTGACAGATGTAAGAATGGTAAATACTAAAAAAGTGAATCAAAAAATGTTATTTTAAGAGTGGTTTCTGGAGATTTGTTAAAAAACCAGTATTCCCAGTCAGTTCCCAGGATTAAGACATCTAAAGAGATATTCTTGAAATTGTCAACCTCTGGGTTAATCATGGGAAAATACTAAATGCCCTGATGTTCATCTGTGCAGAGTCCATTAACTCACCTGGGAAGCCCTGGCTTGGGAATTCTTCCTCCAGTATCCATGGCTCCTCTCCTCGCTCTAGCCTGAAGACCACTTCTGGTTTGGTAACACAATACTCTGACAAAGCAAAACAGTTCAGGATTCAGACCAGAAGTCCTGGCTTGCAGGGTCTCTGAAAGAGCAGCAAGCTTCTGGAGCTGCTCGATGAAGATGCTATTGAACATTTCACTGGAGAGGTAAACACAAATATCTTCCTGGTACCCAAAAGAGATCAATTATCACTGATTACTCAGTTCCAATATTAAAAATCATCCAACTCTACAGTGTCTATATGCTTCACAGTTAAAAGAATGAGAACATGCTACTTAGAATTACAAAAAACCAGACCTTACCCACTGAGACAAGGTTACTGTAGTTCTCCAGCATCATGTCTCTAGACAGGGACCTCTGAGCTGAATCCAGGTGCTACCACTCTTCCTGGGTGAAGCCCACAGTCACATCCTTAAATGACACTGACCCCTGGAATTTCTGTTCAATCTGAAATGTTCAGAATTGGGTAACATGGAAAAAGCTGTATGGGAACCAATCCTCACCAGGATTACCAAATAGTTTGCAAAACATCTGACTTTATACTTTGTGGGAAGATGAGAAACCATAATGGAAATACTATGCCATTGCTTAAGGTATTATTCATGCAAAAAATGATCAAATTACACACTGTATCTGGAACCATTCTAGTTCTTAGAAATGCTAAATTATTAAAATTGTTCTTGGATTCAAGTAGCAATAATATGGTAATAAAACACACAGTAGTATGTTACAATTGCTAAGGTGAGAGTACACAGCAGACAGACTAAAATAAATGAGGAAGAAAATTAGTTCTATTTTGAGCTTCACTGAAGAACAGCTACGGGACAAACGGTCATGCTGTGTTGTTCATGCAACTCCATGGTACATGCGAAGGCAGGGCTCCTCTGCTCCTCTAGCACATTTGGGAAATGAGCAGAGGGCAAACAGCACAGGAAATGTTGAGAAGCAGCTGGAGCTGTGAGGACAGAAAGGGCCAGGAAGAAAGCAAGCTATGAAATGGATTACAGAGTAGTTTCACACCAAGTCTCCAACATATTTGACCACCACCAACCTTAGAGAGTATTTCTGAGTACTACACAAGTTTGTATTTATGAATTATGGAAATAAATTATCAATATATTTTGTGACAAGCTTTATTCTTCTTCAACTTTAAAAAGTAAAGAGACAGCTTAATATTGTATTAATTTATTAATATTTATTAATATTTTATCCACTGCAGTACACATTCCAGTTTCTAAGTCTTCAATTTTGAGCCCATAATTAGGATGTGTAGAAAATAAGAATGGAAGATTTTGGAACTGTTACACTTGAAATACCTGTAGAACACAGAGAAGATACCAACTGGATTGTTTGGGATGTCATCTAGAGTGCATGCCTCTACTTTACGACTCACTGTTTCAAAGAAAGGGGAGCCAGAGAAGAGATCTGAGAGTATATAAAAATTATGTAACTAGGTTTTTATTTATAGACCAATTCTCCCAAAAAAGTAAAAGGAAAGCTAAAGGACAAAGAACACCGCTTAAACTACAACAGCAAAAGCTGTGAAACAAATAGGGAATTGATAAGTGGACAGAGAGTGAGAGAACATGGCCACCAATCATGGGCAGAAAGAAATTTCCTCAGAGAATATGCCCAAACAGCTGCATAAACACAAGTATCACAAAATAAGCAAGGAAAAAAATAAACTGGACACTGTATTTTAACAAGATACATCTTAAATGTGAAATATAATACTATAGGTATAGAATGAAAATAAAGATTTGACAAACATAATAATTTGGTAGCATTTGATATCACCAACAATGAATCAGAAAGCTCTCAGAGAAGTAAGAGACTGACAATAATCAAGAATGCAAGGTGTGAAAAAATCACTTTGTAAATGGAAAACAGAAGAACAGGCCATGAAGGAATTTTCTGAAGGTGGAAATAAAAATAAGAATGAATAGTTTTAAAAACTAAGAGATGACAATATGATCATCTGAGTATATAACCAAAACCGTAATTAAAAAACAAAACAAAACAAAAAACAACTAGTGACAAACTAGAAATTTCCCTAGTGTGATAATGGACTTTCATATATACCTACAACAAATATTACACTTAATGGTGAAATATACAAGTGTTCAATTTAGGGGAGCCTGGGTGGATGGGTCTGTTAAGCATTTGACTCTTGATTTTGGCTCATGTCATGATCTCAGGTCGTGAGATCAAGCCCCGCATCAGGCTCCATGCTGAATGGGGAGTCCACTGGAGATTCTCTTTCTCCCTTTCCCTCTGCCCATCCCCTAATCATGCATGTGCTTATGTGTGTAGTCTCTTTCTCTCTTAAGCAAAAAAAAAAAAGGAAGGAAACATGCTGAAGAATTCTGACCTCTGTATATGAAAAAATTAACGTTATTCTGACTCTTGGTTTTAGCTTAATGATATCCTTGAGACTTCTTTAGATTAACAATTTGTCATTGTCAACTCTGTGATTTTTGTAAATTTGTTGAAGTATGAATATACTTAAAAATAACACAAAAGTGAACCTTGGAGTACAAAGGCTCCATGTAGTTTCACACAGTGAACACATGCATAAAACTAGCATTTAGATCAAGAAAAAAAACATTAGTGAAACTGAGAAGCTCCTTCATATCCCATCTAGTACCTACCACCTACCCCGAACCTAACTCTCACATGATAACCACAATGACATACACACCGGGATGTCTGAAATGAAAAACTCGGAAAATACCAAATAGAGATACTGGCAAAAATGTGAAAACAACTGGAACATTCATACCTTGCCAGTGGGAGGATAAGCAAGTACATATACCTTGGTGAAATATTAAGGAATTTCTATTTAAAGCTATTGTATTAATTCCTCTCCTAGTTATATACCCTTTGTCAACCAAAGGGTCTATAGGAAATAATCAGAGCAGTTTGATTTATTAGCCAAAACCTGGAAACAGTCCAAAAGCCCATCAACAGAAGGAGAAATAAAACTGCAGTATGGCTATTAGTGGAATACATAACGAAGATAAAAGAAAAACTGATACACTCGGCAAAATGGATGAATCTCACATATACGATACTGAGTGGAATCCAGATATACAAGCAACACTAATCAATGATAAGATATGTCAAGGTAAGATAAACCTCAAGTACCAGAGAAACTTCTTGGGTACTGGGTAGCAATTACACAGGGGTGTGTGCATGCGTGCGCACACATACACACACATATAAAAATTCATCAAGCTTGACACTTAAGTTATATACAGCTTACCTCAATTAACTGACAAAAAAATACTTTTTGGAACTTATAATACACAGTAAGTTCCTGGCATAAAACTGATGATATACTATTCATAAAACCAATAGACTAAAACAAAAGATTCTGAAATACAATAGCAAAACCAAGGCACTTATTTAGAAGTGATGTGGAAATGCAATATCATTCTGACATTCTTTTCTAGTTTGGATGAAAGGGAAGAAATGGACAATCAAAAGAACCTGATAATAAAACATTACTCAATAAAGATGTGTTAACAGAGAAATATAGACTATTATAACAGTAATGTCTTCATAATCAAAACTAGAAACCAACAATTTATCAAATTAGGAAAAAAAAAGAAAGTAAATTTGACCAGCAGTGCAATGAGAAACTGAGTGTATGACAAAAATTAAAACGACATAGAACACACAAAACATTAATGATGTTATACTAGGATATACAGTAAACAAGACTGTAAAACAAAAAACCTAAACTATAAAATGGTATATGAATATGCTAAATTTTTTACCAATGGGTGACATAACTGATTTGAAAACAAAACCAATTATTTGCAATATCAAAAAAATTTGAAAACAAAATAAAGGGAAAATATCAAATATACTGCAAAAAATATATATGCAAAATAGGGGCAACCTGGGTGACTCAATCACTTAAGCATCTGCCTTGGGATCAGGTCATGATCTCAGGGTCCTAGGATCAAGCCCCATGTTAGGTTCCCTGCTCAGTAGGGTCTGCTTCTCCCTCTCCCTTTTCCCTTCCCCCACTCTTCTTTCACTCTCAAATGAATAAAAAAACGTTAAAAAATAGATAAGCAAAATTAAAGTAGTTTAACGTAATTCACAGCAGATAAGGTAACACTGAGGGCTAAAAGAATGAAATGAGCAATGATGATTCTTCAAGAAGAGAAAGAAATCATTTATCTTTTTTGGCACCAAATATCTGAAAAGACAATCACTTAAAGAAAATACAACTATAGGGGTGCCTGGGTGGCTCAGTTGGTTAAGCGTCGGCTCGGGTCATGATTCCAGGGTCCTAGGATCGAGCCCCACATTGGGCTCCCTGCTCAGTGGGGAACCTGCTTCTCCCTCTCCCTCTGCTGCTCCCCCTGCTTGCACTCTCTCTGTGAAATCAATAAATTAAAAAAAAATACAACTATAAATACGAGGACACTTTTTAAAAATATTTATTTAACAGAGCAAGAGAGAGAGAGAGATCACAAGTAGGCAGAGAGGAGATCACAAGTAGGCAGAGAGGCAGGCAGAGAAAGGGGAAGCAGGCTCCCTGCTGAGCAGAGAGCTTGATGTGGGGCTTGATCCCAAGACCATGGAATCATGACCTGAGCTGAAGGCAGAGGCTTAACCCTCTAAGTCACCCAGGCACCCCACGAGGACACTTTTAAGACACAGTCATGTATCTATGAAAATATAGGAGATACACTCAAATCTCCATGAAATATATTTTGTTTTCCTAAAGAAAATATTGTATATGATATCCCAAAAGAAACCAATGCTTTGGGCTGAAACATTAAAGAACTACCAAAATAGATTTAAGAGAAAGGTAGAAAATCAGTGTATAGTCCAATAACCAAAAATAGGACTTAAAAATATTTAAAAATCAATTGAAGATTTTGAAGATCTACCATGGAAAAAAAAACAATTTCAGATATTTTTCAGGATTAAAATCTAGCCAACACTAAGTGACAACCCATGCTTATTTATTTATTTATTTATTTATATTAAAAGACAGTTAACAAAATCAAGACAACTGACAGAATGGGAGAAGATATTTGCAAACGACATATCAGATAAAGGACTAGTGTTTAGAAACTATAAAGAACTTAGCAAACTCAACACCCAAAGAACAAATAATCCAATCAAGAAATGGGCAGAGGACATGAACAGACATTTCTGCAAAGAAGACATCCAGATGGCCAACAGACACATGAAAAAGTGCTCCATATCACTCGGCATCAGGGAAATACAAATCAAAACCACAATGAGATATCACCTCACACCAGTCAGAATGGCTAAAATCAACAAGTCAGGAAATGACAGATGCTGGTGAGGATGCGGAGAAAGGGGAACCCTCCTACACTGTTGGTGGGAATGCAAGCTGGTGCAGCCACTCTGGAAAACAGCATGGAGGTTCCTCAAAATGTTGAAAATAGAACTGCCCTATGACCCAGCAATTGCACTATTGGGTATTTACCCTAAAGATACAAACGTAGTGATCCAAGGGGGCACGTGCACCCGAATGTTTATAGCAGCAATGTCCACAATAGCCAAACTATGGAAAGAACCTAGATGTCCATCAACAGATGAATGGATCAAGAAGATGTGGTATATATACACAATGGAATACTATGCAGCCATCAAAAGAAATGAAATCTTGCCATTTGCGACAACATGGATGGAACTAGAGCGTATCATGCTTAGTGAAATAAGTCAAGCAGAGAAAGACAACTATCATATGATCTCCCTGATATGAGGAAGTGGTGATGCAACATGGGGGCTTAAGTGGGTAGGAGAAGAATCAATGAAACAAGATGGGATTGGGAGGGAGACAAACCATAAGTGATTCTTAATCTCACAAAACAAATGAGGGTTGCTGGGGGGAGGGGTTTGGGAGAACGGGATGGGATTATGGACATTGGGGAGGGTATGTGCTTTGGTGAGTGCTGTGAAGTGTGTAAACCTGGTGATTCACAGACCTGTACCCCTGGGGATAAAAATATATGTTTATAAAAAATAAAAAAATTAAAAAAAAAAAGATTTATTTATCCAAGAGAGAGAGCACACACGGGCAGGTGAAGGGGCAGAGGGAGAAGCAGACTTCCTGTTGAGCAGGGAGCCCAATGAAGGGCTCGATCCCAGGACCCCGAGATCAGGAACTGAGCCAAAAGCAAACGCTTAACTGATGGAGCCACTAGGCAACCCCCAACAACCCATATAATTTAAACATTCTATACCATAAAAAATATCTGTGGAACATTATAAATTTAGTAACAAAATATTGTTCAAAAACAATTCCTATTTAATTTTGATACATATATTCTAAATAAAACACTTGCAAGCTCAATTCATAACAGTCTATTAAGAGTAATTCAGGAAAAAAAAAAAGCAAAAAGTAATTCAGCATGTCCATGCAGAACTCTCCAGGTTCCAAACAGGTTCAGAAAAGCAGGTTATTTTGTTTATAGTATATATTCCAAACACTTAAAACAGTCCATGAAAGGTGTTCCAAAAATATTTGCCGAATGAATGGTCTAATATATTTCTTCTAAAAATTTAAGCTTAGGACACAGGGAGCTCCAGATATTGGAATTATCTGACATATTTAATGACTATGGTTAAAATGATAAAGAAAAAGACTCGTTGAATCACCATATTGTATGCCTGAAACTAACGTAACATTGTTTGTCAACTATAATTTTTAAAAAAATGATAAAGGGAAGGGGCACCTGGGTGTCTCAGTGGGTTAAAGCCTCTGCCTTAGACTCAGGTCATGATTCCAGGGTCCTGGGATCGAGCCCCGCATCAGGCTCTCTGCTCAGCAGGGAGTCTGCTTCTCCCTCTCTCTGCCTGCCTCTCTGCCAACTTGTGATCTCTATCAAATAAAGAAATAAAATCTTTTTAAAAAATGATAAAGTGAAAAAGATGGACAGATTGAGAGTTTTCAGAAGAGATATAAAAACTATGAGAAAGACTGAATATAAATGGCAAACCTTAAAAGCAGCCAGAGAGAAATGAAACAGTAATTACCTTCAGGGAAAATGTAGTCCCAAACTGCCAAATATATTTACACACATACACACACACACTTTTCAGATCCACACATACTCTGTACTTAAATTGACCAGTTTGGGACACAAAGCAGAGTTCTACAACTTCAAAGATTTGATATCATACAGAGAACATTCTTTTTACAGTGTTTAATATATCAGTAAGAAAAAGATTAACCAGAAAACATCACGTTTACAGATTAAGATACATGTGGTGTTATATTTATTTAAGAAATATATTTCTAAATAGAGATTAGAGGTTATTTATTTATTTATTATTTGAGAGAGAGAACACACCCATGTGCCTGCAAGTGGGTGGGGAGGGACAGAGGGAGAATATCAAGCAGACTCCCCACTGAGCATGCAGCCCTCCATACAGCGCAGTCCTACAACCCCAAGACCACGACCTGAGCCAAGACCAAGAGTTGGACACTTAACCGACTGAAACATTCTTGTACCCCTAGATTAGAGAACATTTTTAAGTGAATTATCAAAATACAACATACCAAAACCTGTAAGACACATCTAAGAAGTTACGCTTTAAAAAAAAATCCTTAATAGTATATATTAGAGAAGTTAAAAAAATCAGTAAGTATCTACCTTTTTTTAAAGCAAAAGAGGAAGTTACAGCTAATATATGCACAAAGACATGTTACAGATCAGACATTAACAAATTTAAAAAATCTACATATAGTATAAAGAGAGAGGACAAAACCAAGTTTGTACCTTGACAATTCTTTGCCAAAGCTGATCAAGTTATAAAGAAGAAAGGTTCACTCTCCAATATCTGGCATGAAAACAACATCTCTATACAGTTTCTGTGGTCTATAAAAATATAGTGAAGAAATTAAGGGCCAATAATTTTGAAAATGTGGGGGGAAAGTTTACTTTCAAAGAAAGAAACTACTTATCAAAACTTACTTTTTAAAAAAGAAAATCTAGGGTCACCTGGGTAGCTCAGTTGGTTGAGTGTCCAACTTTTTTTTTAAGATTTTATTTATTTACTTATTTGACAGACAGAGATCTCAAGTAGGCAGAGAGGCAGGCAGAGGTTGTGGGAGTGGGTAGGGAGCAGAATCCCTGCTGAGCAGAGAGCCAGGTGTGGGGCTTGATCCCAGGACCCTGGGATCATGACCTGAGCTGAAGGAAGAGGCTTAACTCACTGAGCCACTCAGGTGCCCCGAGTGTTTGACTCTTGATCCTGGCTCAAGTCTCAGTCGAAGGGTCATGAGTTTGAGCCCTGCACTGGGCTCCACTGTGGACATGTAGTCTACAAAAAACAGGCAGAAAGAAAGAAACAAAGAAAGAAAAGGAAAGGAAAGGAAAGGAAATCAAATCTAATGCCACATGTCTGTTAAGGAAATTGCATCTATAATTTAAACTCTTCCTATGTGGGTGCCTGGCTGGCTCAATTGATGGAACACTTGACTCTCAATCTCAAGGTTGTGAGTTCAAGCCCCAAGTTGGGAAAGAGCTTCCTTAACAGAAGAGAGACAGGAAGAAAGAAATCTTCCCATGAAGGCAACTCCAGTCACAGATGTCCTCACATATGAATGGAAAACCTAAGAAGTAGCAACAAACTAAAAGATCCTGTAGAGAAAACAAGAGGAAATACTCCAAATTCATGTTATATATTCAACATATTCCTGATATTAAATACTAAATCATAACAAGAACATATTCTGCCCCCTCTCTACCCCAAAACACTTACTGGTCTGTCTTTCTCATGAAGGACACAAATATAAAAATCCAAAACAAAGTATTATCAAACTAAAGCCAGGAATATATAGAAAGAATACCATGGCCCAGCTCAGTTTCAAGAATATCTAGTTTGTTTTACATTTATAAATTAATGTAATTTACCAACTAAGAAAATAGAGGAGATAAATCACATGATTTCAATAGATGTTCAAAACCATTGAATAAAATTTAATAGACACTCACAGAAACAAGAAAAACGTTAGATAAGAAGGGATAGAAGGGGACATCCTTGGTGTGGTAAGAAATGAGAAATAAGGGGCGCCTGGGTGGCGGAGCTGGTTAGGCGTCTGACTCCTGGTTTCGGCTAAGGTCATGATCTCGGGGTTGTGGGATCAGGTCCACGTTGGGGTCTGTGGTCAGTGGTTCTGCTTGAGATTCTTTCCCTCCTTCCATCCTCTCACTCGTGTTCTTTCTGTCTCTCAGATAAATAAAATAAATCTTTAAAAGAAAGAATAAAAGTGAACACCAGGGACATTGTGCAAGTGGCCGGCACCATGAAGATCTGGACTTCAGACCACGTCTTTGACCACCCATTGGAAACTATTACAGCTGCAACGCAGGAAGACCCAAATGTGGTTGGAGGTAATGTACTGGACAGACATACAGATCACTCTGGAAAGCTGTACAGCCAAAGACTTCTCAGCACAGAGTGGGGGCTGCCTTCCATTGTGAAATCTCATATTGCAGCAAAAACTAACACATTTGTGCAAGAATACTCTGTACTTGATTCTGCAGAGAAAGCGATGGAACTTAAACCTACTAATATTTCACTTACAAATACGGTTTCTGCAGTTTATACACAAACCACACCTTCAAGACCCAGAAAAAAATATTTTGACTCAAGAAGCTGCGATCACTATGGAAGGAGTCAGTCTTAGCAGTTACCTTGAAGGACTGACGGCAAGCATGGTATCTTCAAATGCCAATAAAGGCCAGGAAACAATGGAATGGGTAATATATCAATTAAATGCTGAGACTGAAGACTTGGCAGCTTCGGCAAGAGGGAGCATGAAGACACCAAATGCAGTGGCAGGGTTTGTAAGAGAAATGAGGATGAAAGCTGTTACACGAAACACCCACTCCCCACATCTCTGCAAGCTGGCAATATACTTGTTATTTAAAAATCAGAAATATATTTTAGGTAGGATATTTTTTAATAAGCTGAAGAAAAACTGTATGATTTTTTTATCAAAACAAAGAGGTGGCAGATTTCTAAATAAAAGGGATCATCCGAAAGTAGTATTGTATGAAATGTCCATCTAATTCCTGAGGATTCTAGCAGTTATGTGAAAATTTAGCAATTTCTGAAAAGGACCTAGAAAATCATATTGGCATATTACATCTCCTTTAATGTAGAACTGTAAAGCTTTTCATGCATTAGTACTCTTCCCGGCTTTGGATTAACCCCAAAACAAAGCTGAGCCACCTAAATACATATAATTATCTTGCTCCGGTAAACCTAAAGAGCTTGCATTAGGAAATCCTTAAAAAAGAGAGAGAGAGAGAGAGTAATTATAGGGGCAACAAGGTGGCTCAGTTGGTTAGGCATCAGTCTTTGGCTCAGATCATGATCTCAGGGTCCTTGGTTCAAGCCCCACATCAGGTTCCCCACTGAGCAGGAAGTCTGCTTCTCCCTCTGCCTTTGCCTCTTCCCCCTGCTTGTGTGAACACTTATTTGCACTCTCTAAGTAAAATCTTTAAAAAAGGAAAAATTTTACAGTTTTAAAAGATACTGATTTGTATAAAATAACTTGCTCTGTTATAAAGCACCATTAAAAACCACAGTGTTTTGTTTGGTACTTAAATGACATTTTTGGAGTGAAAATTATTATTAAAGTAATACAGAACTCCAACAACAACAACAAAGAATTTTATTGTATTAAAGAGTACTGTACTAATTTGCTACAGTTTTGTAACTTAGGAAAGGTATTACCTTCCCTGGATTTGTCCTTTATGACTTAATATGCTATAAAGTGGGCTTAAGATGTTATCTGAAAAATAAAGTCAACCTGGAACTTTGCAGCACTCCAAAGAGAGAAGAGCTGTTCACATCGTTTAGCATTTCACATTTCAATAACTTATAAACTGTCAGGTGTCAAAGCCATGGTTCTCTAATTGCTAAAGCATAACATGCCAGGTTATTTGGATATAATTACTTTTTGAAGTAATTGTGACTACAAAACATCTTTTTTATGCGATCGGGAGGGAAACAAACCATAAGAGACTCTTAATCTTATAAAACAAACTGAGGGTTGCGGGGGGGGGGGGCGGTTAGGGAAAGGGTGTTTGGGTTACAGACACTGGGAAAGGTATGTGCTATGATGAGTGCTGTAGTGTGTAAACCTGGCGATTCACAGACCTGTACCCCTGGGGCTAATAATACATTCTATGATAATAAAAAATTAAAAATTAAAAAAAAACATCTTTTTTACATGAAGAACTTCACGTTATTGAAATTACTCAATCACTGTCTTCTGAAGCATATATCCCAGGCACTTAGTGTTTTTAATAATATGGTGCAACTGCAGGGGGGTGGGTTGTGGGAGGGGGAGTGATAACGAGAAAAAAAGTACTGATCTAAACTAAGCCCTACATGAATTGCTTTGGAGCTTTTATTTACAGGAAATCCCTAAGGAGCAGCTGCAATCTGAAAAGCAATCCAGTAAACAAATTTTGTTTTAAATTGTATAGCAATTATTAACCACTAATACCTTTGATATTTGCAATTGTTACACAGAGTACTATAGTTAGAAGGTAATTAGCTCTTGTCTTGGATTACATAATGCTTGATGTGATAAACTCATCAGATTTCCTATAAAAGAAACCAGTTGATATATGTTTATAACTACAGAAACAGTATACCAAACTATTTAAAAGTGCATGTTTTCCTACTTAAAATATTGTTTAGCTTAAGACTTCTTAGGATAAAGCCAAGTTAAATCCAAAGAGTTTTTTGTGTTTTAAGATTTACTTACTTATTTTATTTTTTAAAATATTTTATTTATTTATTTGACAAAGAGAGATCACAAGTAGGCAGAGAGGCAGGCAGAGAGAGAGAGGAGGAAGCAGGCTCCCTGCTGAGCAGAGAGCCTAATGTGGGACTCTATCCCAGGACCCTGAGATCATGACCAGAGCTGAAGGCACAGGCTTTAACCCACTGAGCCACCCAGGCACCCCTTGATTTACTTATTTATTTTAGAGAGAGCTAGCACACAAGCAGGAGGGGCAGAGGCTAAGCACAGAGCCCAATGTGAGGCTCAATCTCACCACCTCAACACCATGACCTGAGCGAAAAACAAGAGTCAGACACCTAACCGGATGCACCACCTAAGCACCCTCTAGTAAGGTTTTTGATTACCTTTTGCAACTGAAGATGGTTTTTACAACTGAAATAATATTCTGGCAAAACAAAACATTGCTAAACATTGATATTTGATAAAAAGCTGCCTTCTATAATTTCTGTAAATTATACTTGTTCTGAAAAAGATGCAATGTCCTAATGATAAAAAGATTTCTCAACAGGGTGCCTGCATGGCTCAGTGGGTTAAGCCTCTGCCTTTGGCTCATGTCATGATCTCAGGGTCCTGGGATCGAGGTCCATATTGGGCTCTCTGCTCAGCAGGGAGCCTACTTCCCCCTGCTCTCTCTGCCTGCTTCTCTGCCTACTTGTGATCTCTGTCAAAAAAATAAATAAAATCTTAAAAAAAATTTCTAAACAAACAAAAGTAAATACCAAGTCCATTAAAACAGGCATAAATGTGAAAGCCAAAATAAATAAATAAATAAATAGATAATAACAGAGGAGATTATCAATCTGGCCTTAGAGTAGGAAAATTAATTTTAAACAGGATACAAATGACAGCAACATTAATAACTTTAATAAACTAATCCAAGGATCTGGAAAGTCTTCCTTGTAAAGAGCCAGAGAGCAAATACTTTAGGCCTTTAGGGCCAGATGGTCTTCATCATTTCACTACTTAATGCTACCCTTGAAGCCACTGATTACACACAAATGAATGACCAGCATAGTAACAGGTACGGATTGTGAGAGGAGCACAAGGGAGGCTTTAGAAGCGCTGCCAGTGTTTGCTCTGACCTATGTATTAGTTATGCGGGCATTAGATTTGTGGTAATTCACTGGGCTCTACACTTACAATCTGTGGATTTTTTAAAAACATTTGTTGTATGTATAAAAATAAGATTAAAGGGGCACCTGGTGGCTCAGTGGGTTGAGCCTCTGCCTTCGGCTTGGGTTGTGGTCTCCGGGTCCTGGGATCAAGCCCCGCATCTGGCTCTCTGCTTGGTGGGGAGCCTGCTCCCTCCTCTCTCTCTGTCTGCCTCTCTGCATACTTGTGATCTCTGTCTGTCAAATAAATAAATAAAAATCTTTATTAAAAAATAAGATTAAAAAATAAAATACATTTTAAGTAAGTGATCAAAGAAGGTATCAGAAAGGAAATGGCAGCCTGTGTAGAAAAAAAAAAAAAGCACCACATATTGATACATGATACTGATTCTGCAGCCAAAGTAGTAGTAGAGGGAAATTATATCCTTACATGGGCATAATAAAGAGCTTTACAATAAACTCATCTTCAACAAAAAGTTACAAAAAACATCCTATAACCAAAGATATCTGAAGGAAAGAATAAAGGTAAAAGCAGAAGTTAATAAAAATAACAGTGGAAGGGTGCCTGGTTGGCTCAGTGGGTTAAGCCTCTGCCTTCGGCTCAGGTCGTGATCTCAGGGTCTTGGGATTGAGCCCCACATTGGCCTCTCTGCTTGACGGGGGGTCTGTTTCCACCCCCACCGCCACCCACCACCTACATGTGATCTCTCAAATGAATAAATAAAATCTTAAAAAAAAATAACAGTGGAGGGGTGCCTGGGTGCTAGAGTAAGTTAAGCATCGGTCTCTGGATTTATGTTCGGGTCATGATCTCAGGGTTGTGAGGCTGATTCCCACATTGGGCTCCAGGCTCAGCGTGGAATCTGCATAATACACCCTCTTCCTCTCTCTGTGCCCGGCTTCCTGGGCTCATGCATGCCCGTGCTCAATCTCTCAAATAAATAATTGTTTTAAGATTTTATTGATGTATTTGACAGAGAGAGAGATCACAAGGAGGCAGAGAGGCAGGCAGAGAGAGAAAGAGGAGGAAGTAGGCTCCCTGCTGAGCAGAGAGCCCAATGTGGGGCTTGATCCCAGGACCCCGAGATCACGACCTGAGCAGGAGGCAGAGGCCTAACCCACTGAGCCACCCAGGAACCCCAAATCTTTTTTTTTTTTTAAAGGGAAAAAAACAGAGTGAAAATCAATAAAACCAAAAGCTGGCTCCATGAAGAATAAAATACTATCTGTGATAAATATTAGTCCAAACAAATTAGAAAAGCCACTAGGAATAATAAGGAACAAATTAAATACTTTTTCCAAATTTTTATTTAAATTCTAGTCAGTTAACATACGGTGCAATACTGGTTTCAGGTGCAGAATTCAGTGATTCATCACTTGCATACAAAACCCAGTGCTCATCACAAGTGCCTTCTATAATACCATCACCCATATAGTCTATCCCCACCACCTCCCTCCACCAGCCCTGTTTGTCCTGTCCTTAAGAGTCTCTTATGGCTTGTTTCCCTCTCCTTTCCCCCCTCCCATATATTCATCCCTTTTGTTTCTTAAATTATACATATGAGTGAAATCAAATTAAATGTTTTTTAAGTGACAAGGTTATGGAAAAAAATACTGACAAACAGAATTACAGTTATCATCAAAAGAGTAACACTCTTTGACCAAGTAGGGCTTCTTTTAAAAAAATAAAGATTAGTTTTTAAGAAATATGGAAATATAATAGATCTAAAAAGAAAAAATATATCATCATTCCCATTAAATGTTAAGAAAGCATTTGGAAAAATTATTCTAATTTTCAATAAAATAAGACTTCAAGGATACTTTGTGAACATGACAAAAAAAACCCAGTCCAAAGTCAGCAACGTGCATAATGGAGAAGAAACACGGCAGGCATTCCCACTCACGTGTATTATGTTAGTGCTTTTATTGTTCTGCTTATTTTTTAGAGATGCTCAAATATAAAATCAGATCCCTTATCACATTATACTAAAAAATTCTAGATTAAGGTACTAAATATTTTTAAAAAGTCTTATTAGAAAAAAGACAGAAAACAGAAAAATGTCATCAGGCCCCCAGGGTCAGGAAAACAATAATAAAAAATAGAAGAGGCAAAAGGGTTGTATCACAATGTAAAATTTCCAGAAATAATACTACTATATTAAAAGACAAAGCATATGGAGAGAAGAAAATTGATAAAAATTATCATGAAAGATTACCACCTAGGGGCGCCGGGGTGGCTCAGTGAGTTAAAGACTCTGCCTTCGGCTCAGGTCATGATCCCAGGGTCCTAGGAATGAGCCTCACCATTGGGCTCTCTGCCCAGCAGGGAGCCTGCTTTCCCCTCTCTCATTGCCTGGCTGCCTCTCTGCCCATTTGGGATCTCTGTCAAATAAATTTTAAAAAAATCTTAAAAGAAAAAAAAAAAGATTACCACCTAAAATACGTAAGAATTCTTACAAAACTCCATAGCCTGAAAGAACTTAAAAAGCCAGATTTATGAAAGTCAAAAAAATTCAACCAGAAAAATGGAAATTAAAGTTTTCACCCCTTAGTGTACAAATACTTTTTATATCTGGAAAGAAGAGAGGGAAAGTAGTCTTCTAATGAATAAGTTTACCTAGAAAAATTAGAAATGCTCATATCCTGTAACTCAAAAATACTAATCATTGGACTATAGAGCAGTAATTCTTAAACTTGATGTGTATGAGCATCATATGCACACCTTGTTAAAAATATGGACTGCTGGGGTGCCTGGGTGTCTCTGTGGGTTAAAGCCTCTGCCTTCAGCTCAGGCCATAATCTCAGGGTCCTGGGATGGAGCCCTGCCATCAGGCTCTCTGCTCAGCGGGGAGCCTGCTTCCTCCTCTTTCTGCCTGCATCTCTGCCTATTTGTGATCTCTGTCTGTCAAATAAATAAATAAAATCTTTAAAAAAATATATGGATTGCTGGGCCTCGCCCCCAAATTTTTCTTCCAGAAGGTCTGGGAACATACATAAAAATCTGCATTTCTGACAAGTTTCAAGGTGATACTGCCATTTCTGGTCAAAGAACCTAACTTTGAGAAGCACTGCTCCAGAGTCTGGAGACACACTTGCATCTATGCAGAGAGAACAAGTATATTCACAGCAGCATATATATTAATGAAAAGTGGAAATTACCTAAATGCCTATCAATAAAATATAGTATTTAGAATATAGTGTACCATACAGTGTGAAAAATAGAGCATTAAAAGGGCTAAACTACATGTGAATAGATCCCAAATTACTGGTCAATTGAGGGGGAAAATGTCCATTGCAGATACATGAAGATAATTTATACATTTCTAGAAGTATTCAAAACAATGAACAGTACTATTCAACTCTCTACCTATCTTTTCAATGTTTGCGTATTGATATGATGATAAAGCTAGTAGACAAAGGATAAAAAATTGGAACCGAACCACACGGCTCAATGAGGAAGACTCCACGAAAAAGCCATCAGAAGACTGATACTAGAAGACTTGATCCAGGAGCTGCAGTAGAGTAATGCAGCAGTTCTTCGAGGAAAGCAATTACAATTAAATCTTTGGCCACCTTTACCTGGGTAGATCCCAATAGCAGAGGGGAAAGACCAGGACAGAATTCTATGAGAAGAATTTGACTGGGAAGCTCAGACATACTTACCAGAGAATTTACCTCTGAACCATTGGCTGTGCAACTTAAATACATAAGCTGGCTAAAGTCCTCACGGAGAGTTTTTCTAACAGGCATGCAGGCCATTCATTCCTCTGAACATACCAGCTTTTATAGCAGGACCAAATAAGACCATTATAAATGCACTACTTTAACTATCTCTTGGACCCTATTACTCTCAGTGAGGAATGGCTTTAGGCACTCCTTTCAGGGCGGTCACTGGAAGGTTACCCACTATGTGTCCCCATGTTAAGACCAAAAATTATACCTTTCAAGAACTTTTTGTGTTTAAAAAAAAAAAAAAAGAAAGGGTCTGTCTGTATCCAAATACAGTGTCTTCCTTTTTCCGTGGTTATCAGAAACAGCAGAGACGTATTTGTGGATTACCTTAGAAACTCTAAGATATATAATGATCAGTATGTATCTCTAAGCCAACCTGGCCTTGCTCCTGATGTTACTTTATATTTTTCTGTAAAGTTAGATTTTTATCAATTACTAATTTTCCCCATCTTAACATATGGACTCCTACAAATCTCACAAAGTCCACTGTAAAAAAAAAAAAAAAAAAAAAGTGGGGAATGAACAAATAACTTACCTGGGACTTGTTCATTTTCCGCTGTCTTGGATAAACGCAGACAACTCTGGGTTACAAGAGGGAAGGGGCCATGGAAGATCTGGCGTGCCTAGCAGCTCCAGAATCCTCCTGCCCTAAAAACTACACACACCCAACAGACAGGAAGAACGTCGGTACCTCCGACCTTCGGATGCTGAAACACCCCTTATATAACATGACTCTGATATTATCATGTAGCAGCTCCCGGACATAACGTTTTTCACTGGGTAAATGTAAATATTTGCTCCCTGAGGATTTAACAGTTTAAACCTCCCCTGATGCTCACACACACACAAATTTTTAAATAAACCAGTTCAGACCAAACAATACACCCAGTGAAATAACATGAACTCTTCACCAAAACTATTCAAAAAATACTCCGACTAACCCGTTTATCAATTTCCCTACTGTTACTAAACCCTTGGTTAGTGATTCCGCAGAAAGCTATAAAAAGCAGTGCTTTAAGGAAAGGTCTAGGTCTCAATTTCTGTGTTTGTTGCCATTTTTCAAAAGGACATTTTAAATGTAATTTGCTTTTCCTTGCCTGTAAAAGCAGACAGTTCTCTCTCACGAGTCAGGAGACACGACTTTCAGTCTTCGCCACTAACAAGGGGATTCTGAACAAGTCGCTAACTTTCAAGAGGGGAATTATTTTTTTTTAATTTAAAAAATTATTATTATTATTATTATTATTATTATTATTATTATTTGGCAGTTAAGTAAGACAAAAGCAGAGAATTCTTGAAGACGCTTCGTGAACGCCAGGGCAAGTCAGGACTGATTAACAGCGCACATCGGGATGCAGTGATGGGCACGGCTAGTGGGCAGCTCAGCCTCCAGGAAGAATAAAGGGAGAGCGGAGGGAACGGGTCTCCCCAAGGCCGGGCGGTAACCGCATAGCCACGGCGGTTACCGCACAGCCCGGGTGGGCGCGCCCCGCTTCCCCGACCGCCGCACGTAAGCACCCACCGCGCACGCGTAGACGTCCTCCCCACGGCGCCCTCCCCCACCCAAGGGGTCCGCACGCCCACGGTGCACGCGCACACGCCCTCTTCCTCTGGCCTCCCAAAAGGGGCTCCACGAACAGCCCCGCACGCTCCGCGCAGGGGCCGATCACGTGGGGTCTCCGACCCCTAGTCTTGATGCGGAGGTCCCCATCCTGCCGTGGGCGGGCCGCAGGTTTCCTCCACACTACTGGGCACAGACCCCCTACGCCAGAGCCGCGACCCCGGGCAGCGCGGCGCCAAACCTCAGCCTTTGTCCAGCTGTTCCGGGCTCACCTGTCGCTTCCTCGTTGGGAGGGACTGGCCCCGGAAAAGCGCGGATGTTCAGCGGCGCAGGAATCGCCTCCCACGTGAGACCTGAATAGAACGGGGAAAGGAGCGGTGGAAGGGAGCACAGAGGCAGAGGGCGGAACTAGGCATGCGCAGAAACAGGCTTGCTCAGAACCTGGCAGTCCCGGCAATCAGTGCTACCAATTGAACTACCTTTCCCCGCGACCCCTGGTGCGAGATTGGCTGAGAGTGCAATCTTCTATGGAGCCCGAGAAAGTTTGGGGCGCTTGAGATAGCTCTCCAAGCAGTCAGAGCCCGGGACTCCCCACAGCTTACAGATTACAGCTGAGTTCTCTGCAAGTGTGCAATTTAGAGCTGTCAGGGAACGGGAACCTGCATGTAACCTTCACTTTTTCAATGCTAGAAAGTAGATTCCACCAATACAGTAAAAGAATGCTTATGGGCGCCTGGGTGGCTCAGTGGGTTAAAGCCTCTCTACCTTCCGCTCAGGTCATGGTCTCAGGGTCCTGAGATCGGACCCACATCGGGCTCTCTGCTTGGCAGGGAGCCTGCTTCCCCCACCCTCTCTGTCTGCCTCTCTGACTACTTGTGATGTCTGTCTGTCAAATAAATAAATAAAATGTTTATTAAAAAACCCATAAAAGAATGCTTAAAAAAATTGTATCTGACACCATCAGCGATTCTCTCAGAAAATGAAAAGCCAGGGGACAAGGGTGAGGTCAAGAAAACTAGTTCATCAAAAGTCATGAAAGCAAGAAACGAAAATTGTAGATAAATCATAAAACAGTCCAAATATATATATATATTCATTTACATAAACATATTCTTTCCTCTGCGACATTAAGGTTATTGAATAAATGAAAGATCCCTTTCAGAGAATCAATATTCTTTGAAAACATTCCACTATGAATCTCATCAACTTTTATATACATCTTTTTCTCTTTGATTTTTGTATACCTTAAGTGTACTTCACAAAAGCACTCTCAACTTCATCTGGAATAAGCAAAAATCCAAAGGAACAGAAAACATTTCAAAAAGAATTCCTAATAAGTATCAATGCGCATAATTTTACTCGACTAAAGATAGTTTGCCATCTACTTCATGGAAACAAAGCCATGATTAGGTGTATGTTTTGAATGCAGTATAATAAATGTAGCACTTCAAAGTACTGAGGAAACAATGGAATATTCCCAACAGCAATCCCTTCCTAACAATTTGGTGTAAAGTTATGTACATAGATCATACATGGTACAGTTCACATGGATTCAAGATTTAAAATAAAACACTAAGTTAATAAAAATAGAGGTGACACGTTGTGTCACCAAAATTAGAAACCATAAATTAAGTATCTGATACATTAGAAAAATAACAACTCAGTTCTATTTTTCTTAAAAGCTAAAAACAAATAAACCAGGAAAGTCCATTTTTACTATTTGAGAGAAAAGATGTATTAATTTAAAGAGAGATCTTTAAATCAACAGAACGAAAATTTTATAATAGGGTACAGAACTAAGCACTAATATAATGAATGACAATATATAAAGTGAAAATGAATGACAAATGGATATAAAAGTCCATTATCAGAATTGAAACAATGCAAATGCTTAAATAAAAACATGTAAGATATCATTGAGATTTAATTTTTTAAAATTTTTGTACACAAAAATTCATTCTGTAGTTTTATGAATTTTGACAAAGGCATAAGTCTGTGCAACCACCACCACAGTCAAAATACAGAACTGTTTCATCACAGCCCCCAAAAATCCTTCATGCTACCCTTTTGAAATCAAACTTCCACTCTTCTCCTTTGTCAGCTACTATCTCTTCTTCATGCCTACAGTTTGCCTTTTCTGGAAAGTCACATATATAGAATCTTACCATGTGTAATCTTGTGAATCTTATCTTTTACTTAGTACAATACATTTAAGATTCATCAATGTTGTTTTGTGTACCAATACACTTTTGGCTTTTATTTCCCAGGTCCTACTCCATGGTATGAATTCACCACACTTCACTTATTTCTTCCCCAGCCAAGCGACCTGAACTTCCAATCTGGGGAAATTATGAATAAGTAAAATTCCATTTTGAAGTATAAGACTCATTTTTTAAAAAAAGAGTAATAAAGAGTTAGGGTGTGTGCTTGAGAAAATACATATTCCTACTCACTTTTACTGAGGGTTTAATTCACTGGAGGGTAAACTCACTGGAAGTTCATTTTTATCAAATTCTGAAGGAATTTATTTGACAGGCATAGATTACAAGCAGGCAGAGAGGCAGGCAGAGAGAGAGGGGGAAGCAGGCTCCCCGCCCAAGCAGAGCGCCCGATCCCAGCACCCTGGGATCATGACCTGAGTCGAAGGTAGAGGCTTTAACCCACTGAGCCACGCAGGCGCCCATAAAGCAAGTATTTTAAAGGCAAAAGTGAACACCGGGGTAACAGGGATAATGGCAGATGGCAGCTACCGCCCCAGGGTAACATGATGGAAGAAGTCGAAGAATCCAAACTGAGCCCTCAAGAGAGGATTCCACACCTGAAGCAGGGGAGGTGCCTGGGGCATGTTATTGTACATACGGAGAGAAGAACCCAGCAGAACTGGAATGCAGACCTTCAGAGGGGGGCCACCCAGTTCCTGCAGGCCTGTCAGAAATGTATGGTGGGGGAGGATAATGCCTCTGAGGGGGGGGGCCTGCTCAGCTGGTGCTGCCTGTCAGAGAGGGACCAATATGGCTACATGTGTGAGAGAGCTAAAAGAAGCTGGAGAGTGAGAGAACCTGCTGGGATTAGATACTAGTGTTGGTGGCACAACTTTGTGAATATATTTGAAACCACTGAATTTTCTGCTCTTAAGGGAGTGAATTTAAAGACTTGTGAATTATATCTCAATTTTTAAATAATTCAATAAAAGAAGCTGTAGTGTACCACTAATGACCAAGGTGAAGAGCCACTGCTGGGGTGCTGTTAAGGAACTATTCTGCAAACAGGAAGAAGGAAGTTGGTCCTCCAGTAACCCTGTCCTCCAAACTTCCTGTAGGATCTCCTAGGGAAAAGCCTAACAGGAATCAGGGTAAGTATAAAATGTGGTTTACACAGTCCAAGCACCAATATCCCAATGCACAGTAGAGAATTCTACATTTAGTGCAACTATGCTATAACAACATAGCTATAACTAAGAGGATTCTGTAAAACTTAATTTATAAAAACAAATACTAGAAACAAAATGTCCTTTTAGTTTGTGTAAGTAAAATAAAATTTAAGACCATATAGTGGAATGCTAAGATGCTATGATGTTCAACAAAAAGAAACTATGTAATGCAGAGGTATACTAACTTACACAGGGGGGTTGATTACAAAATACCTTGAAATTAAGAATTTGGTTTATATAAGAATATTTAAGACAAGATCACATTAAAAATAAAACATAGAGAGGTGTGCTTGGCTTGTTTTGGCTGCTTGGCAGGCAACTCTTGATACCAGAATCATCCAGTTTGAGCCCCACACTGGGCATAAAGATTATGTAAAACAAAAGTGGAAAACAAAAATGTTCTAGAGAGTGACATCAACATGATGCTGTAGTATAAGATGTTGGTTCCTCCTTTTTCTCTCTCTTTTTAAAAACTAATTTGACATCCATCCCTGAACAAAAATGCCTTGGTGGTAGTTGTAGAACCCAACACTATACACTAAGAGACCCAGAATGAGTCTCCTCTACCTGTGTACAATTATTAATAGGCAGGCAGACCTTGTTAAGAACTGCAGAACCAGCAGAGCCAGCAAACCTGCCTCAGTCCCTTTTGCCTTGGGAAAAAAACTTGAAGAGTGCTCACTTAGGACAGATGGGTGGCAAAGAAAATATATAAATACGTTCATAAACAAACACACACACCAATATTATTCAGCCAGGAAAAGGGAAATCTTTAATTTGCAATATTGGCTACACATTGAGGGAATTATGCCAAATGAGGTAAGTCAGACAGTAACAGAAAAATGTTGTATGACCTCACTTATATGTGGAATCTTTAAACAGAAACAAAAACAACCAAAATCATAGTACAGATGAGGGGTTGCTGGAGGCAGGGTGTGGGGAGTGGGTATAATGGGCAAAGGGGCTGAAAGGGTATAAACTGCCAGTTACAAGATAAATAAGGCTGTGGGACATAATGTCTGGCATGGTAATCATAGTTAACAATACTGCATTGTCTTTTGAAAGGTGTGAAGAGAGTAGATCTTGAGTGGATCTTGAACCTGGATAAAGGTTCTGTGCCAAATTTTTTCCTACAGACTCAGGTCCCAGCACAATGAACAGTAATCCAACCTGGAAAATAAAACTCTCTTACCTGAGTTTTCTCTCTCTCTCTTGAGTTAAATCACACAGACAGAACCCCCCAAAAGAGATTACCTTGCATTTCTGTGATCAGAATTTGTTATTTATCTCCCAAGAAGTGGTCAAAACCTGCAGGATGTCACCATTCTCAGAAGCCATCAAAAACTATGATCCCAGGTTCAGAAGGGAGGACCCGCTGGAGCTGCAGGACATGACACCAGCAGTCTGTGTGAGATATGTCACTTGACTGAAGGGACAGCTCCTCAATCTTCCTGATCTTTCACATCCTTGACACTTTGATGAATAGTTCCCGATTACTTTATAGAATGTCCCCCATTATGTTTGCCTGATGTTTTTTCATGATTGGGATGATGTATGTGTGGGACAATATACCACTTGAGAGATGTGTGCTTGTCAGAGCATCCTATCAGGGATTTCATCATGTTGCCATGTCATATAACAAGATATGTTAACCACTCTGTTAAAGTTATGTCTGCCAGGGTCCTCTGCTGTAAAGTTACTATGTTTCCCATTGTAAACCTAACTAATATCTCAATATGAGCATCTGTCTGCAGTAATCATTGATGTGTGGTTTGCCTTATGATGGCTTTCTTATTTCCTTCATTTAGATGACTTTTAAAGATTTTTAAGAAATATTTTCAATTTTAATTTGTACTGTAAAAGAAGCCCAAATCATTGAATCACCCTTAAAACCTCCTATGCACTTATGTAAGAGTGGGGCTCATTCACGGGATACCAACAATTATAAAATTTAGGCTTACTAGTTAAAATATCATTACCACATGGCAACCAGACGCACAGTTTCATTTGGGAAGTTAGTTTAACATTTTATAATAATTATTAATAATTAATTAATAATAATTGATAATTCAGCAATTGTATTATTTTAACATTTCTAATAATAAATACCAGACTTCATGAATGTTGCTATATTATTTAAAATTGGCATAACAAAAATAATCTTAGACATGGTATTCTTATTATATATTCTTTCTATGTACATATATGTGGCTTTTAAATATACAGGAAAGAAATGTGTAAAAGGTTACACACTGTACTAAAAGCAATGGTTACAGCAAAGAAGACTACTGATGTATAAGGGGAGTCCAGAGAAACTAATTATTTAATGGTTTATTTTGAAATAATCTCAAACTTTAGGAAAGTTGCAAGAACAGTGCAAAAAATTCCCATATCCCCCATTCCTACCTTCTCCAAGTGTTAACATTTCCCTGCATTTGTTTCATATCTGTCTGATCAACTATTCTATCAGCATTATTCTCTTCCTGAGTATATTAGTTAGAGCTGCAAACGTCATACACCACATTTCCGAAGGGCTCCACTAGGCATGCTCCTAAAGCAAAGACACTTTCTTACAGAACCACCAACCAAATAAGCAAGTCAGAAAATCAACCTTGACAGAACACCATTGTCAAATCCACAAACCCCATTCCAATCCAATTTCCTTTCTAGTCCTGGATCCCAGCAGTCTGTATCTGTCCTGTTGTTTCTTCATTATCAGACTTAGGTCATGCTTTTTCGGTAGTCACCGCAGAAAAGATGGACCAGTCAGTACCATGTCAGGGGCCACACAGTGCTGATGACCATGGTGTCATTACCCTGGATCATCTTGTCATTTTGGTATCTGCCAGGATTCCCTGCCATTATAGCACCATTAAGTCCTTTGAAATTGCTAATTGTGGAGATATATATTCTGAGATTTTTTTTTAAACAGAGTTTTCTTTCTTTTTTTTTTTTAAAGATTTTATTTATTTTGTTTTGACAGAGAGAGAGATCACAAGTAGGCAGAGAGGCAGGCAGAGACAGAGGGGGAAGCAGGCTCCCTGCTGAGCAGAGAGCCCGAATGCGGGGCTCAATCCCAGGACCCTGAGATCATGACCTGAGTCGAAGGCAGTGGCTTAATCCACTGAGCCACCCAGGCGCCCCTATATTCTGAGATTATGCCAATAACCTGTTCCTCATCCACTCACCAATCTAAGTATCTATTAATAATCTCACCTGAGTCAATCACTATGATGGTTACCAAATACTGGTTTTCCATTTCCATTATTCCTCATACATTTACTAGTAAGGAAGAAATTTCCCTTCTCCCCACTTTTTTCTGTATCAATATGGATTCATAGCTTTCCATTTTATAATGCAGGTTATATTCCAAAGTTACTATTCATTTTTATGATCAAGTTGTTCCATATTTGGCCAATAGAAGCATCTTCAAGATGGCTTTTATGTACTTTTGCTATGCCCCCCCTTATTCCTTGAGCCATTCCTTGCCTTCTCTCACAGGAATATGTTTTAGGCTCATCGGCTTTTCCAATTCCAGGCCTGGAATCAGATATTTACCAAGGGGTTCTGCTTCCTTCAAGTGGAAAATAGTATCTAGAAACCAAACTCTAAAAGCCAGGCCTCATTGCTACTGGGATGGAGTTGCTCCTAAGCAATCTCAGCATAAAGAGCTAGGAAACCTCTGTAAGGAGGACATTCACACACACACACACACACACACACACACACACACGTATACCTGCATGTACATGTGCATGTGTCTACACACATATGTACACATACACCCATAAATGGATCTAACAGTGCATGTATATTTACAAAATGATCAGTTCCTACCAATACCTCCAATTCTGATTCAACAACTAGGGGTTCTGTTCAGTCTTCTGCCTTTCTATATTTATAAATACTTTCAACAGGAAGAAACTTGGCTCCTCTTTTCAATACATTCATCTTCCCCTCAATATGATCCATCTCCAACAATGCCAATAATTTCCTCTACAATCTCCTTAGCCGCCAACTCCCAGTGTCCCATGTATCTGTGATAGGAACAGTTGTATTACTCGGCTCCTCTGTGTGGACATTCTCTCTTCATAGACCTCAAGAGAGGTCTTGACCTCACTGACCTCCAATGGGACTGCTGTCCCTGTGCTGGGAAGGGAAGGGAAAAGAAAGGAATAGATGTAATTTTAAAAAAGAACCCACTCCAGTATTATCTGTAAAGTAGAAATAATAAAAATGAAGAAATGACACTATTGATTTTTTATGTCCCATATCAGCTGTTCCCTCTAAAACAAATCACGTGGCAAAACTAATTCCAATGTATTAATATTTAGAGGTGGGGCCTTTGGAGAATGATTAGTTCATGAGAGTAGAACCCTCAACGAATGGGATTAGTGCCCCTATATAAGAAACCCCAGGGGTGCCTGGGTATCTCAGTGGGTTATAGCCTCTGCCTTTGGTTCAGGTCATAATCCCAGGGTCCTGGGATTGAGCCCCACATTGGGCTCTTTTCTCAGTGGGGAGTCTGCTTCCTCCTCTCTCTTCCTGTCTCTCTGCCTACTTGTGATCACTGTTCAATAAATAAATAAAATCTTTAAAAAAGAAAAAACCTGAGAGATCCCTTACCAGGTCTGCCTTGTGAGAACACAGGGACAAAAGGGGCTTCTGTGAACCAGGAAGTAGGCCCTCAGCAGACCCAAATTCTGCCAGTGCCATGATCTTAGAATCCAGAAGTGGGAGAAATAAATATCTGTTGCTTATAAACCACCTAGTCTATGGGCTTTGTCATAGCAGCCTGAATGAACTAAGATGTACAATTATACAACATGGGCCTAGAGTTTTTGGTCACCTTAAGGATTCTAGGAGGTTCCCACCCTTAGCTCCTACATTCCACAGGCTTCTGACAGTGGTTTCTCCTCCCTGATTCACATTCTCATTGTCATTACTACAGTCATTCATTCACTGGATCACTATGAGTTAAATTTGACTATTTCTAGCTCAAGACCTGACACGAAGTAAGTGTTCAGTAACATATGTTTAGTCACTATACAGAGGGCCCAGAGAGGGACAGTTACCATAGATAACCCATCCACTCCCTTCATCCACACAGGACATTCACAACGCCTCTTCCTCCCAATACAATGGCTGGTGCCAGCCCAGGAACAAAATGCTTGAGCCTAGAGACCCCCAACACAGGAGTAAACATGGGTACCAGTCACAGCTGCCAATGCCCTCCAATTTCCTTTACTTTTTTTTTTTTAAAGATTTTGTTTATTTATTTGACAGAGATCACAAGTAGGCAGAGAGGCAGGCAGAGAGAGAGAGAGAGAGAGGAGGAAGCAGGCTCCCCACTGAGCAGAGAGCCTGATGTGGGGCTCAATCCCAGGACCCTGGGATCATGACCTGAGCTGAATGCAGAGACTTTAACCCACTGAGCCACCCATGTGCCCCTCCCTTTACTTTTTTAAAAAAGTGACCCAAAGACCCATGTGTGAGGAATAACACATGGAAGAGATATGAGTTCTAAGTACACAGTAAACAGCTCAGAGTCCAGGCTCTTCTGCTCAGGATACGTGAGCTTCCTCTAGAGAAGCCTCTTAGAACCAGTTTAATTTTTAACCAAGCCTAAAATTAACCAATTTTAACTTATAGCATAACATTATTAATGAAGTTAAAGAAACAAAGATTAGGTGAATTATCTATCAAGCACAAATTCTATTATTCTTTGAAAATAATCTTAAACTTAGGAAAAGTTTGCAACAGTAGTGCAAATAACCTTTTATTCTCCAAATTACTGAGAGCACATTGTCGACATGCTCCAGATACTTTAGTAACAAGCATATATACACATTTCAAACATCAAAATCAGGAAACTAACACTAACACCTACCACCTAATCCTTGTACACCATTCACTTTTCACCCATTCTTTGAATCATTTCCTTTACAGCCAAATGATTAATCCAGGATCACACTCTGTGATTTCATCTCTCTTCAGTCTTCAACCTGGAACACTTTCTCAGTTTTCTTGACTTGCATGAACTTGACATGTTTGGAGATTATGAGCCACTATTTTAAAGAGTGCACCTCACTGTGAGTTTGTTTAATGGTCCCTCCTGCTTAGACTCAGGTTAGACACTTTTGGCTGTATTCTCATTGTCTCCTATTAGATGGCACACAAATTCAATATTACCGAGTGACACCAAACATCAATATTATTCATGTTAATTTCAATCACTTGACTAGGTTGGGCCTGCCGCCTTTTTCTACTGTAACCACACTTAGGTTTTACTGGCTGTCATGCCGGCCAACAGCATTCCCTTGAGGGCTGCAAGGATGGAGTGGGGCAAAGAGACATGCTTCTTCCCTTTTGTCTCCTGTGGGCTACCTATCAGCATCCTGAGCTGTCAGCACCTTAGCAATACTGTATCATGCCAGTCATGCACAGGGTCTTCTGAGAGCAGCAGCTAAATTCAATTTGTGGTTTTGGTAACATGTGGATACTGCTGTCATCATGCCCCATCAGAGAAACCAGTGCCAGCAAGCCAGCACTCTCTCCTCAGCCAGTATGGGCCCTAATCCCATAAGCTGCCTGCTCTGGGCTCGGACACCCACATCAGTGGAACATTTTCCTTTCGGAGGCCTGCACTTCAGCTCTGAGGGATCCTCCCATTCCCTCCATTTGACCAGTCTAGAGCTGGTAGCTTCTGCTGGCAGTTGCTACTTTAGTGGTACACTTGACTTTTATTCTTCCCTTTCAGATTCCTGCCATCTTCATAATACACAATGGTTTTTTACCCTTTCAGATCCCTAGTTAACAACTGTACATCAAGTTAACAATGCTCTCTATCATATTGTTTTTGTTCAAATCACTGCTATGTTTTCTGTCTTCTGACAACCCTGATATGTCTCACTGGAACTGAATCTCAGGAAGAGAACTTTTGTTTTATTTACTGCTGTACAATGCCCTCTACTTAGTAAGTGACTAATAAATACTGATCGAATCAACAAACGTTTGTATTTACAGTCACTAAAACCTTATTTCTCACTGTGGGTTGAGGATTCAGCTCTACTCTGTATGAAATACTCAATGTCCAAAATAGTATTGTTCATAATTGTGAAAAATTAGAAACAAGAGGCCTTTCAACAGAATTAAGTTATTTTAAAAGAATGGAATATAAGATACTAAAAAGTAGTCAGAGCTACATATATAAACATGGATGTAACCCAAAACCATTTTGCCAGGTTTTTTTTTTTTTAAGATTTTATTTATTTATTTGAGAGATGGATCACAAGTAGGCAGAGAGGCAGGCCGAGACAGGGGAGAAAGCAGGCTTCCTGCGGAGCAGAGAGCCTGATGCGGGGCTTTATCCCAGGACCCTGGGATCATGACCTGAGCCGAAGGCAGAGGTTTTAACCCACTGAGCCACCCAGGTGCCCCCATTTTGCTGGTTTTAATAAAGGAATAGTGCTCAGGATAAGGCACAAAGCGTGACATGACAAAATGTTACTAGAACCACTGCAATTCACAAGGAGTTTATACACAGCAGCAAAAAGCAGAAAGTGAAGAACAGTCAAATCATCAGTGTGGGGTAGTACGGTGGTGTCCTATGGTAGGCCCATCCACATTGTGTACCACCAGTAGAATAGTGGGGACAGGAATACAGGGCCTAAAAATGTAACAGCCACACCAAAGGATACATCTGTATACAATAAAAATGTGCTTTCAAATCGGTGAAATAGGAGTGAATGAATCAAAAGGTGAAAGATCAATTGGCTATTCATTTGGAAAAAACCAAAACACCACACCCTTCTTACCATACACGTTTCCTTGTCAGTGTGTTTACAAATGTAACCGTTCTTAGTTCCAGTGCTCTCAGGCATCTGGACTCCCAGCTTCTTCTTGCGTGTCTCCTCTGCACCAGACTTATTTCTCTTCTGAACTTTTCCCCTTGGAGGTTGATGTCTATGACTTTCCAGCTGAGAGCCTCTTTGCTTTAAGATTTTGCCTTCTCATCCAAAGATCCTGCTTTCAGAACCATATTCATAAGAGTAAAATATACTCACAAATTGAATAACAAACCTCACTCCACAGGAACAGTCTTCTACAAGCATGTATATATAACCTCTGCTACAGTAGTAAGAGTTCTTCAGTGTGGTGGTTCCATTTGTATTTATATATTAAATGGTTTGATGAAGTAGTTAGGAAGGAAAGGAATATTTCAGTGTTCTGGCTCTTTTTTAGCTGTCTTAAAGATTTCTTTTTTTTTCCACAGGGTTTTTTATTTTTAAGTTTATTTGTTGAGGAAACTTTATAGCCAGCACAGGGCTTGAACTCACAACCCTGAAATCAAGAGTTGCACAGTCTTCCAACTGAGCCAGGCAGGTGCCTCACTTTGTCATTGATTTTAAATGGTTTTGCTTAAAAAGACCAAGGTCTGGTGTTTTGTCTTGTTTTGTTGTTTTCATTTTGACTCACCAAATACCTCTGGGTTAATATTTTTTCATTAGTTCTGGAAAGTCCTTGGCCAGTATTTCTTTAAACGTTGTGAGTTTTGCTTCTGCTTTATTCTGTTTCTTCTCTCCGTTGAGACTCCAATTACACATCCCGTAGAAAGTTTGAACATATTCTACATGTCTCTTATAATTTTATTTTGCCTCATGCTTATTTTCTTGCCTACTTACTTTGGGTATTTTCTATTGATTTGTCTTCAGGTGCAACAATCCTGTCCAATCTACTCTTATTTTCATCCACTGATATCATAATTTAAGATACTGTATGGTTTCAGTTCTAGAATGCTTATTTGACTTTCATACATTCCAATTCTCTGATAAAACCCTCCATTTTCCATCTTCTCCATCTGTCTCTTGAATGCATCAGTCAGTTGTTTAAAAGGCCTTGTCTGCCACTGCTAACAGCTAGGTCATCTGTGATTCTGTTTCTATCATCCCTTGTCTCTCTTGTTTAGCAGCTCCATCATCTTGCCTCTTTGCATGGCTCTATGCTGAGAGTGTTCCAGTTACATCCTTAGAGGACCTAGGGATGTTCCCCACTATTGGAGGGGTTCTTCTATATCAGAGGATGTGTGGGGGCTGGTTCCCCACATCGAGTTTTGGGAAAACACCAAAATAAAGCCTGCTGCCAACCCAGAAAATATTTCCCCAATTTATTTTTATAAAAAGCAAGAGAATAGTTTTGTTATTGAGTAAGCATTAAATTGATATTGTATAACCATTAGACAATCCACTAAAGATATTGCAAAGGCAGAATAGAATCCCACCCTTTCCCACAGCCAGGGATACTCATCCTTGTACATTGTCCTAACTATCAAAAAGAAAATTAGAACTTGCGGTGTCTTTTACACAAACAGGAAGTTACCACTTGGAGCTAAGGGTTGAAACTTGAACCCCCCTGAAACAGAAAGATGGGGTGTCATACTCCTTGGTGTTTGTATTTTGAAGAGATACCTCCAAGATCTTCAAGAAGGACATTCTTGGGATGCCAAGAGTCCCAATTTAGCTTTTGCACACCTTGTAGAGGTGGACAGAGCACTTAGAACTTCAAATTTCCTAAACAAAATGATACAGAGACATTAGGAGGACAGAGTTCTCCTTCCTTTATGCACCAGGGAACATCTTACATTTCCTTTTTTTTGTTTTTTTTTTCTCAGATGGGTATTTAGCCTTACACCAGTCAGAGTTACACTCATCAGAACTGGGTGGCAGTTTGGGTAACCATCAGTGAGATTCAGTGTACCTTCAGTTCCCCTCTAGTCCTTTCAGTTGAGAACCCATGGTGGATCTGGTTGGGTTGAGAAGATCCACTTCCTTTTTCCACCTTCCTTTGAGCCAAAAAGACAACAGCTTCAAAATCTCTCAAAAGTCTTCAGTGAAGAAATCGCTTCAACACTCCCCCCACTCAATGTCTCTAAATTTGTCACTCTAATCTCATGCAAATGTCCATAGCAGAGGTCTCCCACCAAATACAGCAGAAACCCTCAGGCTAAGGTCAAGTGTAGACCATCAGTGTCTACTTTCTCCTCCCCGTAGAGGTCTTATCTCAGGCACCTACTGCCACAGGTCTTTCTTTCCTGAAGACCCTGAGCCTATAGAAGATCTTACTCTGCTTTTCAGAAGCTTTGGCATCACAGGCTCCTTCCACACAAAATTCAACAGATGTCTTCTGAAGAAAACCACTCTGTGTCTCATGTTCAGGAAGCCTCCCGTGGTCTGACTCTGGATGAGTGCCAGAGCTCTGCTGGTTTCTTTTGTCTCCAGAGGTAGGTAGTTGGCCAACCCCTGTACTTCAGCCAGTGCCCGGAGCTGGCAGACATGAATTTGGGGGAGGGGGGAACAGCCAGCTCTTGGGGTGCCTGGAATGGCCATCCCCTGTTAGGAATGGCATTTCAGCCAGACCTTGTGGTTCCCATGACCCCCCAGTGCCATTCCCAATACAGTCTCTGCAGTGCATGCCTTTGTTGTAAGGGGGATGGTTCCGTGCCTACAGGGATTGGGTGGGGCAAAAGGTTCCCTCTGGACCACTCTCTGAGGCTTTGCTTCTGGGATGAAACCCTGAGCCTGTGCTCTTATTAAAATAAGTAGATAAGTAAGGGATCCACATTTCTCCACAGTTGGTAGCAACCAATTCTTAAAAATCAAAAACTAATCCTAAGTCCTCCTTTTTTTTTTTATTTTAAATGCCCATGTGTCTTTCTATTTTGTTTCACTTTCTTGACCTCTGATATTTTTTCTCAAATGACGGAACCTCTGTCCCAGGCATGGGGGCATCATTTCACCAGTCTGCCCGCATTGGCTTCCTCTTAGCTTTTTGGTCCGAGATGTTCCTGGTTACAAGTTACTCAGTTATTAGTATCTTCTGATGAGGTGTGAAGAAAGCATAATTGCTTTTTTTTAAACCTTATTTATTTATTTGTGATAAAGTGAGAGAAAGCAAGTAGGGGAGGGACAGAGGGAGAGGAAGAGGCAGAATCTCAAGCAGATACCACACTGAGCACAGAGCCCAACTCGGGGCTTGATCTCACCACCCTGAAACAACGACCTGAACTGAAACCAGAGTCGGACACTTAACCCACTGAGCCTCCCAGGCCCCAAAGCAGGATTGCTTTCTTTTGTAGCAAAAGAAACAAATGATTTTTATGTGAGTGATGACTCCTTAATTTATCTGGCTTGTTACATTTGTATTCTAAATTTACAGGGAATGCATATTCAGTGCATGGCATATAACAGCTTAGAAAGTTTAATATTTTTTTTTATTAAATTTATTTTTTATTTTCAGCATAACAGTATTCATTATTTTTCACCACACCCAGTGCTCCATGCAATTCGTGCCCTTTATAATACCCACCACCTAGTACCCCAACCTCCCACCCCCCACCCCTTCAAAACCCTCAGATTGTTTTTCAGAGTCCATAGTCTCTCATGGTTCACCTCCCCTTCCAATTTCCCCCAACTCCCTTCTCCTCTCTAACTCCCCATGTCCTCCATGCTATTTGTTATGCTCCACAAATAAGTGAAACCATATGATAATTGACTCTCTCTGCTTGACTTATTTCACTCAGCATAATAATCTCTTGAAAGTTTAATATTTAATTAATGAGTTAGAATCATACGGGTGGATTAAATGAAGAACAGATCTAAAGTCTCTCTGTCTCTCACACACACACACACACACACACACACGCACACACAAACACACTGAAGTAAAAAGAAAACAATACGTGGTGCATAAGTCAGAAGTCAATTTTGGGTGAACCTGTCCCCTTTTGAATTCATTTATTGATTGATTTGTCTACAGATATGTCAATATTGATCACTCTTAGAGTAAGCACTCCAAGGACCACTGACCAGGGGCTGTTCAGTACACTATCTGGTGGAGAAAGTGGTTAGTAGACACTTGTAGATGAATTTGAAAGATGACAGACATTCTCTTTATAAAGTGCTGGACAAGTAAAAATCATATTATTTGAGGGGGTGATAGCAGGTTGTTAACAGCAAAATATGAGATGCTCACCTCTCTGACCTCTCTATTAGTGTGAGAGCAAGAATGGTGTGGCCTAAAATAGTTCATGTGCTTAATGTATCATAGACATCACTTGGTAAACCACTGGTCAACTTAACAGCAAGCATCATAAATAACAGAAACTGGGATCAATAATACCAAGATCTTGCTGTCTACTGGAATAGGCATCTTATTATTTCTTATGTTTTGAGGTCTAAAAAAAATTAGGAGTCTTTGTATTTACTGCAAGAAAGATCGTAAAACCTTGAGCATAGGGGTACACGACATATTTCGTGCTCATCACTTGAACCGGCAGCAGCTGCAAGGCCACCTGCTCACCGAGGAACGGTCCTGGCTGGAACCAGGGAGCCAGCCACAGGGCATGAGGGAACCGAGTTGAGTCTACATCGCAGCACTCGCACAAAAGATGGGCTGTGTCCCCACGGACTAGCTCCCTTACCCTTTGTGCTCTCGTGTGACACCAGCACCCTTTCCATCCACTGTTTTTGGGCCAGAACCGTCTGCAGGCCTGGCCCCTGTGAGGGGTGGCTGACGTGTCTGTCCCCACTGACAAGTAAGACGTACTCAGTTCAGGACATGAATACTGACTCGGGAAAACCTACCAGGTTGAATCTGGAGTCTGAGGATGGGGTCCAAGTTTCAGTCCTGAGCGTGGCTGGTGCTGGTACCTTGACCACGGTGGAGTCCACTGAATGGGACTGGGAGCCAGAAGACCTGGGGTTCCTCTCTCAAGCCCACCCCACATCACTGGGTATCAGCCGGCTTTCACTTGGTCATGGTGGGCTGAGCCCAGGCAGCCTCGCTCCTTCCCTCCTGCCTTCTTTGCAGCACAGATGCTCACAGACACCCACCCAGCAAACGGTGGTGGTCGGGGGGTAACACTCTCCAGCCAACAGAAGTGGAAAGAACCACTACATGCAAGAGCATGGGAGACCCAGAGACAAGCAGAGGGGGTTTCTCCGGGCTCTCAATGCTGGGAGCAGAGGCGAGACAGGCAATGGATAGCAAGGGGACTCAGAGTGTCATAAATGGTGAGCAGCAGGGAGAAACATAGAGGAGAGGGAAGAGAGTGCCCAGGAGAAGGCTGCTGTCTCCTTCCAAGGAAGCCTTCTCGACAAGGGGATGATCGAGCTGAGGTCCTGGGTGGTGAGGGAGGCAGCTGCTCACACAACTGGGAAGCCTACTTCTGGCAAAAGGAGAGCAGGTGCAAAGGCCCAAAAGGCAGGGAATGTCAGCTATGTGTGATCAGCAGCAACTGGCAGTGGATAAAGAGTGAGACTGGGGAAGACGTTGGGAGATGAGATTTGAGCGGAGCTAGGTCATGCTGCACCTTGAAGGCCACTGGGCAACTTTTGCCTTTACTCCGAGTAGATGGGGCACCATGGGAGGGTTTGAGCCAAGAAACCATGAGAACATGTGGAACATGTATTAGGCCTTTGTCCCTGTGTTTTAGCACAGGGCTCAGAAGACCCTTGGAATCGTCAGAGTAATGAGAGTAGCTTCTGCTTTCCGGTGACATGGCTGGTGGCCCCAGGATGGAGGATGACAGCCTGGAGACCACCCATGTCGCTAAAGGGCTGGAATTTTCTGCCCCCCTTCCTGACTTCCTGGGAGGGGAGAGAGGCTAGAGGTTGAGTCAATCACCCATGACCAGCAAATTAATCAACTGTGCCTATGTAATGAAACCTCCCTGAAAATTCCAAAAAGACCTTCTGGGTTGGTGAAGGCATGGAGATGATGGAGGTTGGTGTCCCCCAAGAGAGTGTGGCAATGCCCTGTCCCTCTCCACATGGCTCGCCCTGTGCCTCTCATCCACCTGGCTATCCTCGAGTTGGAGCCTTTACAATAAACTGACAGTAGTGAGCAGAGCCCTTTCCTGAGTTCTGTGAGCCATTCTAGCAAATTCTCAAATCTGAAAAGCAGGTCCTAGAATGTTTAGGCTAAAGCTGGTCCACCAGAAGTGCGAGTGGCCCAGGACTTGTGACTGGTTTCTGAAGTGGGGGATAGTCTGGTGGGACTGGGAGGTCTGCCCCAGCTCAGGGTTAGTTCACATCAGAATGGGTCTGAATTGTTCCGCACCTAGCTGGTGTCAGAGCCTGGGTTCCTGGTGTACAAAACTCCCATGACTTTTGGTGTCCAAGGCGTTGTTAGTGAAAACAGCTTGGGGAAGGTGCTCTGACAGCTAGGAAGGGATTGGCTGGGGTGGTAGCATTCCAGATGGAGCATTGCAACCTGGCAGCCTTTCTGCAGTGGCCTGGTCATCTGATTGGGATGGGGAAGGGAGGACAATGGCCCGCCATCTGCTGGGACACCTGGTCTCTGAACACCACACAGTCCATGCTTTATTTCAGACTATGTTGATCATCTTGTGCTCCTCCAGGTTCTCTTACTCTCTCTCTCTCTCTCCCCCTTTCTCTCTTTCCCTCAGGCTTTCCAGGACTATTTGGTCTTTCCCTCAGGGGTCAGAAAGCAAGTAGGATCAAATCACATTTCCCTATATCTTCCTTCCATCAAAGACCACTGGTGACCAGGAAGGCCAGTTGGGAAAGTGGGGTGCATGGAGATACATAAACTCCTTTACTGGCTTCATTTTGTAAGTTAATAAAGGTCACCAATGTCCAGGGTTGTAAATACAGCTTCTGTCCTAATCCTGAAACAGTGAACGCTGTCCAGAAGTCCTTCAGCAGGGGAGTGAGTTCACAAACTGTGCTGCATCCATACAATGGAACATGACTCATTAACAGAAGGAACACCTGACCCAGGCAAAAATGTGGATGACTCAGCAATGCATTTCACTGTGAAGAAGCCCAGCCTGAAATGATCTCCAGTCTCTGAGTCCATCTGCAACATCCTGGAAAGGGGAAGCAGAAGGGATGGAGCACAGATCCATTACTGTCAGGGCTTGCCGGTGCCTGGAGGGTTCCATGACAGAAGCAAAGCACGATGGATGTTTTGCGACAAAGGAAATGGCTTTGCTGGTGGGTATGTGACTGTGCACTTTGGTTAAAACCCATGGAGTGCATACCATAACGGGTGCTGTTAACAAAAGCTCACTCTTCACAGATACCTGTTAATGGGGGAATCAGCCAGGAGGTGTCTTAAACCACCAGCTTTAGCCAAGGACATTAGCTCTGTCCTAAATGAATAACATAATCGCTCAAGCTCCTTGGGAGAATGAGGTCCTTACTCTCCATTCTGGAGAATTCAATCCCTCCACAAATTCCACTTGTGCAGGAAGGAAAGCACCTCAGCATGAAGCCAGCACTAAGCTGCCCACTCATAAATTTGGGGAAGAACCCTTAGAATCCTTCCATTCACCTCCTGCTTCCAGGTTTGCACTTTGGCTCGTCCCTAAGTGAAGTCTCTTCCAGAGAAGAATCGGGAAAGTTTCTCTACAGCAAGATATGTAGTTTTCACCCTCGGGATCAGCACATGTCTGTGTAATGAGAGAACAGAAATGGGGCCAGCCTGGGCAGGAGATTCCATCTCTGGTTTTGGGAAGCAACCCTTCCCAAAGCTCAGGACAGCAAGAGATGAACAAGGCATTTCTCTGACGGAATCACTCGTGAAATGTCGGGGTTCTGCTCAAGCCTTCATCTATCACCTCCATTCCATCCCACCCCCAAGGAAAACCACAGGGACCCCCAGTGTCTGTGGGAGTCAACCTGAAAATCACTGACTGAGGCAAGAGGGAATGGAGGAAGAAGGAGGGATACCCCGTTCTGGTTCTGTGCATGGTCACAGTTGTGGTCAATGATAGGCATAAGCAGTTGTGTTGCTCCCTACTTAAAGGGGGTCACATGATTCCCTGCATTTCACTGCACTTTTTGCTCTGCCCCTATTTTGGTGACTCTCCTTGTCTAACATTCCCAGTGCATTGGGAATGTCTATGATATTGTGCATCATGTAAAAGTACTTTCATGTTCCAGGTCTTTGCTAGCTGTTCTGACTTTATGCATCTGCTGACACCAGGTTCCTAGGATGCCCTCCTGTGCTTGTCTGTTTCTCAAGCTCAAGTTCATGCTGCAGCTCAAGGGCTTCTGCTGAGGTCCTCACTTGCCCTCAGGCACCCACACTTGTAAATGCCTGAAGTCCTACTTACCAGACCAGTTTTAATGGGAGTAATGAGTAGACTCAGCCAGGGGAGTCTTAAATTCCTTTGGACGTGGTTTCTTTAGAAAATCCTTTCAAACCTTTGTTTAGGAATTAAAAAGCAGAGAGTGAGAGTATTTAACAATTGCATACAAGTCTGAGATAAGTGGGCCCCTTTCCTCCCTACTGTGGGTCCCTTAGGTGACCTTGCAAACCAGGCTGGACCCTGGAGGCCAGCATTGAAGTGGCCTTGTCCACAGCAGAAAGTGTTCCAACGCTTGGACAAGGGCAGTAAGTTGATCAAGCCATGTTGTAGGGCAAAATGTTGTATGTTTACTTGTTGAGCAATGCTTTGGATGGACTGAAGAGATTCACAACAAGGACATAAGTGAATAAGTTACCACATGAGGCTTTGAATTGAAGACTGTGGGCAGAGGCTGCCTGAGCACCGAAGAGATGTATTTCACTTGGATTTTAAAGGAATGGATTAGTAAGGAAATAGTACACAGGTGTTGTGACTGGATGTCACCCAAAGAATGTCCTCATACATCGGAGATCTTCACCCTGTGCAGCGCTCAGGGATACCCGGCACAGCACCCAGGGACAGTGTAAAGCAGAGATACACTTACAGTGGCTTTGAAGTAAAATTGGTTCAAGGTCACTGGAAGTACCTCTTTACCTGTGGGTTTGCCTCGTGCCCAGTGTACTCTGCATCCAAGATCCCTTTCTACGTGTGGTCTTGTAGTACCCCCACTTTGTTCTTTAAATGTTAGTTTTAATTAGAGTATTTTTTTTGCTCTGCTATTTTTATTGAAAGATTATTATGTAGTCAAATTTGTCAGTCATAAATATACATTCCACACCACACTACTATGAAAAATTATTTCCTCTAGTTTATCATGTCATCTGTAAAGTGTTTGTGGGGTTTTTTTTTTAATTTTTATTTTGAAATGAATTTTATTTTTTATTTAGTTTGGCAGAAAAGTTGCAAAGAGCACAGAGTTCCCATAGAGCCTTCACCCAGTTTCCCCATAATGTTACCTAATATAATCATTGTACATTTACCAATTCTAAGAAATTAATATTGACATATTATTATCATCCAAGCTGAAGACTTGACTGGAATTTAACTGATTTTTCCCCTTGTGTCCTACGATTTTGCACGGTATGTAGTCTCAGGTCTTCTCCGAAGAGACAGCAGCTCAATCTGTCCTTGCTGGTCCTGATGTTTTGAAGAGTCCAGGTCAAGTTTTTCATAAAGGGTCCTGGGGTTTGGGTGTGTCCAGGGTCCTCCCATAATCAGATGGGGTTTCTGGGAAGATCTGGGAGGCACAGATTTTTAGAAGGATGCCACAGGGGTGATAAGCCTGAGTCCTTCCATTAGCTCGGTCACATGACTTATTTCTGGTCACATGAACCTTCAACAATTTGGCGCCCACCTGTTTCTCCACTAGAGTTAATATTTTTCCCTTTCTGTTCACTATTTATTAGAAATGAGTCATTAATTGTAGCCCACACTAGGCAGAAAGGAAATCAAGCTTCACCTCCTGGAAAGAGGAATATCAAATAATTTGTGGACATATGTTAAAACATATGTAATTAACCAATATTTGGCATTTGTTCATGGATATTGCCAGCAGCAATATCGCTGTTATGTGCTAATGGTGATTTTCTATTCCCCTCATTTGGTCTACATTCATTAATTGGAATTTTTCTGTAAGGGTGATATTCTCCTTACATTGTTTATTTATTAATTCAGCTGTTGGATAGAGAGTTGGACTCCAAATAGATTAAAGATCAAAAGAAGAAAGAAGAGAATGTAAAATTAACCAAGGGGTAGGAAAAGCATCAGAAACACAATAAAAACATTCAAGACAATTAAGCACTTCTAATCAACAATAAACACCCACAGAGTGTTAAGAGAGACTTCACGCAAGGTACTACATACATAAAACAGACTTTATTTTTGAGACATATCTAAAATACAATACATCAAAGTCTACCATATCCCCAAATTCTTTTTTTTAAAGATTTTATTTATCTGACAGAGAGAAAGAGAGAGCTTGAGCACAAGCAGGGGGAGGGTCAGAAGAAGTGGGAGAAGCAGGCTTCTCACTGATCAGGGAACCCCAATGCGGGGCTTGATCCCAGGACTCTGGGATTGTGACCTGAGCCAAAGGCAGGAGCTCCATTGACTGAGCCCCCCCAGGCATCCTATATCCAAAAATTATTACAATTGAGCTACGAGGATGACAGCAACAACAAAGCTAAGGGGTTCCAATCTTAAAAAATCCACAAAAGACACAAAATCCACAAATGATGGGCAATTTCCAGAGAAGAACACTAAAAATCCATTTGGTGAAAAGATGTTCTATCCACGAGTAAGCCAGGAAATGTATGTTGAAATAATGAGATACACTTCACATACAACGAAGTGACTAATAAGGGGGTTATAATAACATATGTCAGCCTAGGTGGGAGGAAACAGCCTTTTGAGCCCTTCTGTGGGAGTGCAAATCACAGAACATTCTGGAAAGGAGTCCAGGGAGCATTCAGTGACAAAAAGTGTGTGTCCTGTGACCAGTTATCTCATTCCTGGGCCTCTATCTAGAGATATGCTTAAATTCGTCCATAGGGAGACACAGAAACAGGCTCGGTGTGTTGTGGCAGGGAATTAGAAAGAACCTACTTTTTTTTTTGTTGGTGAACTGATGAGACAGAAGCACTCAGTGCTTGCTACAGAACCTGCAGCAGCGGAAAAGCCCCAAGTGGGAAGAAGGACTGACAACAACATAAGTAGACCCAGAGTGCACTGAGAAGGGAGAAAGCAGAGAATAATATTTTTGGAGCAGAACTGGAAAAGGAAAAGCACATGCTCAGAGCCCCCATGTTGTACACAGCTGCAGCATCTTTAGGGACACACACAAACATACTAAGAGGAGTGTGTTGTGCAGAAGGGAACAGAAACAGGATAAGGGTGGGGAGCACTGTGAGGACGGTGTTTGCGGGCCTCTGTGCAGAGAAAGGTGACTAACTTACTCCATCCAACTAATGGAATTTTTTTTTTAATTAGGAAGCGATAATTTGGACATGTCCTATGGCAGGAGAGACTGGTGCATAAGCGGAATGAGGTAAAAATAAGAGCTTCCACAGTTACTATGTTCAGGACATGGATAAACAAAAAATGTGGACTATCCACACAACAGACTACTATTTGGCCATTAAAAAAAAAAAAAAAAAAAAAAAAAAAAAAACAGTAAAATAAGTGCTCCAGTGTGGATGGCTCTAAAACATGTCGTGATCACCACAAGAAGGCAGATGTGAAGGGTCACATATTATGTGTTTCTATTTATAAGAAATAGTTAAAGCTGGTGAATCCACAGAGACAGGAAGCAGGTCCATGCTTGCCAGGGGGAGATGGGGGTGAGGGAAAAGGGAGTAACTGCCTAAGGGTTTTGGATCTCCTTTGGGGGCAGCAAAATTATTTTGGCTCCACACAAAGGTAACTGTTGCACAAGATTGTGACTAAACTAAATCCCAGTAAGTTGTAGACTTTAAAATAATAAATTACATGTTATCTGAACTCTACTTCAATGAAAGTGTGATCTTCACGGTTACCACGGAGGAGAGCAGATGACTTCTCTCTGAAGGGACACAGCCTTGTCATAAATCCCAGTTTACTAAATAATAAGTCTCAGTCCCAAAAACTGAGGGAAGCACACCTCTCAGACCAATCATTTGGAGCATAAGAAGCAGAGCATATCTCAAGTCTTTATAATCAGTAGTTTGGCCAGGAAGCAAATAATGGATTTTAATAATGCCTTAGACATGAATTACTACATTAATAATTAACAATGTTTAATTTTTTTGTAGTATAGGTATATGTGGTTATTATGCATGATATATTATATATATTTCTGCATTAAACATATATTATACATATAATCATATAATTATAATATCGTATATTTATGTAATTATATATTACCCATGTGAGTGTATATAAGTTTACATGAGGTAGATAATTATATGCATTATACATCATTTATCAAGTGTATTCTAGTTCTGTGTTTGTGGGGTGTGTGTGTGTAGAGAGAGATGTGCACACACTTGTACATGTTAGGGAAAGTTGCCAGAAGTGAAGTTCGGTATCTTACCCTCAAGACTTACTAAGGCTTCATTAAGGGTCCTTTTCCTTAGCCCAGGAACAGTTTAATGGATAGCCATTAAAATGTATTAAGAAGGGCCCTGGGGTGGCTCATTGGTTAAGTATCTGCCTTCTGCTCAGGTCATGATCCTGGAGTCCCAGGATCCAGCCATAAGTTGGGCTCCCTGCTTGGTGGGGAGTCTGCTTCTCCTTCTGACCTCCCCCACTTTCATGCTCTCTCACACACACACAAATAAATAAATAAAACCTTTTAAAAATGACAAGAATAGATAACTTTGATGAACATTTTGAAAAGACTATTCGTGCTCCATGTGGAGAATCGATAGCATCAGTCTAATGTGGGTGTAGGTGGGTCAGGGAGGGGTGTCCTGTGGGATTCACAGAGAATGGGCAATTTGGATCTGGCCGACATCCAGGGAGAAAGGCTTTTATGGCTGGATTTGAACCACCCTTAGGATGAGACCAGAATGACTGGATATCAGGAAACAAAGTTGTCAGGGATTCTGCTGGGCTTCCGGCTGGCTTCGCAATCAGACAGGAATGCCAGGAGTGAGATCCTGGCTGTGTTTCAAACGGGATGGGATTGAGATGTGTCTGACGGTTCCTGGCAGGGCTGCCACGTAATCCATGCTCCCGAACAGAGGCCACTTCTGGGAGAGGTGTTCCGCTCCTAGGGCTTAAGCAAAGCCAGAGGGGTGGAGCAGATGGTTTTGGGGGTTTAAAGTGAAACCAGCATCCATTTCTGGTTACCAATTTAGGGGAATTGGTATTTTGGGGAATTTATAGGGGAATTTAAAGCCTGACACCAATATTTGAGTTAAAGGGCAATTAGTATTAACACTTCGTCCAAACTCGAAGCTGTATTTGAACGTAACCCAACCTACTCAAGGCATTTGGCATATGCTAATTAGCGATGTACTAATCTCACTGAGTACTGATCTCACTAGCAAACAACCAGACTCCTCTGAACCCAGCTGAATCCACAGATCACAATCACCTCCTATGTTAAGTCCCATTAAAAAGTAACATGACAGAAAGCCAACTTTCCTCCAAAAGTTTGAGCCTGAAGGAAGCAATCCCAAATGCCTTGGGGCTGGAGGATAGAAGGAACAGAAAGGCAGATCAAGACACATTTGCCAAGATGGACCCACTAAGCAGAGAGTCTGCATCTAATATGGTGGCTTTGGGTCGGTTTGTCCAAACGGTTGGTTGGCGGAAACATAACCCAAAAGGTGGCTTTTGCTCAGTAAAGCTAAAGCACCAGGCCAGCCTTGGTGTCCTACAAAGGTGGGGATTCAAAGCTCAGGGGGTTTGGGCAGTTTGGGCTGGTGGACAAAGCAGCATGGTTGGGGGCCGTAATCACAGCAGGCTTATTTATTTCTCACAGTCACTGGGTCTGGAGGTCTGAGGTCAGGATGTCAGCGTGGTCAACTTCTGGCGAGGGCCCAGGTTGCAGACTGCCAGTTTTCTCCCAAGGTTTCTGGGGTGTTTTTACAAAGAGCCTTAATCCCCATCCATGATGGTTGCCCCCTCCTGATTTAATCATCTCACCAAGGACCTCCTACCAAGACCATAACACCAGGGACTGGAATTCTGGCATAGGGATTTCAGTGGACAGAAAGACTTCATCTGTTTCAGCAGGCTGGGAAAGTAGAGTGTAGTTGTCACAAAGACATTTTGACCCACCCTGGGAAGGACCAGACCCCAGACCTTACACCAGGACTGTGAGAAATCACTAGTGAGTGGAGGCTGCATCCTTGAGGGGTTCTGTGATTGTTCTGTGAGCCAGACTCTCCAGCAGGAACTGTGGCTATAACAGGGAAACTGGCATGCAGTAGAATTGGTTGGTTCGGGGGTGGCATGAGCCAGGGGTAGCACCCCACAGCCAAAGCTCTGTGGACCTGAGGCCATCGTGGAGAGCAGAACCAACAGAGTAATTGGCACTTGATCCCTGCATTCTAGAAAGGAAAGAAATGGGATATCCAATACTCGACCTATGTGAGCAATGTTAGTCGAGTGAACAGACCTTAACTTGAGTCCTGGAAACAGAGAACGATGGCTCCTCAGTCTTGAGCCAGTTCGCAAACCTAAGACACCTTGAGTGGATGGAAAGCCAAGAGGGGTGACTCTGCTACAATGCCAAAAATTTTTACTATTAATGCTTCACCCAGACTTCCCCAAAGGAACCTCCGGCCCTCTGCAGGGTTACTGTGCATTACAAAAAAGAAAATAATCAGACTTTTCAGAGACTATGAATACAGGCTCTGAATTGACAAGAATTTCAGGAGACGTGAAACATCCCAGTTGTCCTATAAGAGTAAGAGCATATGGAAATCAGACAGTCGAAGGCTGATCTCATATTTGACCCAGTGGATCCCTAAGTTTGTCCTGTAGTTATTTCGCAGGTCTGGACTACATAGTTGGGAAGACCTTCCCAGCAGACAGCAGCAGCCCTGTGTGATTCCATGGCCTATTAATAAGTGCTATTATGGTGAGAAAGCCAAGTGGAAGCCACTAGAACTGTCTCTAGTGGAAAACTGTAAGTTATGGCACATTTCTAGAGGGACTGCAGAGATGAACACCACCACCAAGGACTAGAGGGGTGCAGGGTGGTGACGGCCAACCCCTCTCCATCTGGCTTGCATATTAAGTCTGTGCAGAAAACAGATGGATCCTGAATAATGACTATGGCTTCTCATAACTTTACCCAGATGGTGACTCTGCCCTCCTGCACCAGATGTAGCCTCATTGCTTGAACAAATTAACATGTCCCCCACAATCGAGTCTACAGCTATCACCCTAAAAAATGCTCTCTCCTCCAACCTGTTTGTAAAAACCACCAGAAGCAGTTTCCTTTCAGCTTGCCAGGCCATCAATACCTTGTCTTGTCCTACAGAGGTGTATCAACTCTCCAGCCCTGTGCCATGGTTTAATTCACAGTGATCTTGACTGCCTTTCCCTTCCACACAAGAGACTATGCTCACATGAGCCCATGACATTGATGACTGGACCTCGTGAACAAGAAGCTGCAACCACTGTAGAGTTATTGGGAAGATGTTAGTACAACAGAGGATGGGAAGTACATCAGACAATTTCAGAGGCCTTGACCTCGGTGAAATTTCTAGGGTCCCATCCTGTGGAGCATGATGAGATGTCCCTTCTAATTTGTCACTTATTGTATCTGACCTCTCCAACAGCCATGAATGAGATATAATGCCCATGACCTCCTTTGACTTTTGGAGGCAAAACAGTCTTCATTTAGATGTGGGACTCCAATTCATTTATTGAGTGACCCAAAAAACTGCTGATTTTGAGTGAAAACCCAGAATGACAGAAGGCTCTGCATCAGGTCTAGGCTGCTCTGCAAGCTGCTCGGCCACTCGGTCCGAGTGCAGATAGGATAGCTATTTGGAGCTTTGGCCAATTCTCATAGGTGACCTGCGTGCAGGACCTTAAAGTTTGGGGACCAAGCCCCACCATCCTCTTTGGATAATTGTTCCTTTTGAGAAACAGCTGAAGGCCCATTAGAGGGCCTTAGGAGAGTTACTTAATCTTGGGCTACTGACTTAACAGGTGACCTGAGCATGACACACGGTGACACTCAGCCATCAGTGGGTGTCATCTGACCCACCATGCCACAAAGTAAAACATTTCAAGCAGCGTTCCATCGTGCAGCAGGACTGCTATAAACATGGCTGGGCCCAGGCAGTCCTGGGCATGTAATTTACACAAATAAGCTGTCCAAGGGTGCATGGTTCCCCACTCTTGACCCGCTGCCTTCCTTCCCATTATGTGCCTATAGCCTCCTCATGGAGAGTTACCTGTGGTCAGGTGACAGAAGAAGAGAAAAATTGGACCTGGTTCAGAGATGCTCCTGGTTTGTACTCAGGCACCACCTGGAAGTGGAAGGTCGCCTCCCTGTGCCCTTGTCCAAGACGTCCACGAAGGAAAATACTCCCAGGGCACAGAACATCAAGCAGCATGCCTAGGAATTCCCTTTCCTAAAATGGAAAACAGCAAGACAGGGAATTCTATACCAGTTCTTGGGCTGCTGTCCACACTTTGGCTGCATGGTCAAGGACTTGAGCACATTTAGAAAATTGGTGGCAAGGGAAACTGGGGAAAGGTCTATGGATGGAATTCTCTGGATGGCTAAAAATTGGGGAGACATTTATGTCCATGAGAATGCTCAGCACAGGAGCCGTTTAATCAGTGAGTACATAGGATGACTTGTTCTGTGGACCCTAGCCACCACAGCCATTGTTCAAAGGGTCCATGAAGAAAGGGCTGTGATAGGAGAAAGTATGTATAGGCTCAGCAACACATCTTCCCACTTAGCACTGCTGAGTGCCTGATCTGCCAGCAGCAGTCTGACATCGTACCAACTCTGTATTTCTAGGACATTGATGGCCACGTGTCACTCCAGGGGAAAAGAAACAGGAGAGAGTGACGTCTGAAACTCATGTCCTCAGGAGTAGAGGAGGCAATTGGGGTGATCAAAGGGAGGGAGGAAACCTGTGTGTCTTGTGGGAAAGAAACAAACGTTGCTCAGAGACACTGGTCCAGAACAGAGAGAGCCGGGGCTCACAAAGAGTGGGGTTTAACTCTTTAATGCACCCATGCTCCCATGAGTCCCTCTCTGCAGGTCAGGGCAGCTACTGGGGAGGACACTGGGTACAGACTCCTCTAATGCAGGAGAAGGTAGATGGGGATGCAGGAGGAGAGAAGGAGCATGGCTGGAGGCAACGTTAGCTAAAGGTCATGTGACAACCTAATTTTTTTACTTTTATTTTTTCAATTTATTTTTTATTTATTTTCAGCATAACAATATTCATTATTTTTGCACCACACCCAGTGCTCCATGCAATCCGTGCCCTCTCTAATACCCACCACCTGGTCCCCCCAACCTCCCCCCACCCCTGCTGCTTAAAACCCCTCAGATTGTTTTTCAGAGTCCATAGTCTCTCATGGTTCACCTCCCCTTCCAATTTACACCAACTCCCTTCTCTCTAACTCCCCATGTCCTCCATGCTATTTGTTATGCTCCACAAATAAGTGAAACCATATGATAATTGACTCTCTCTGCTTGACTTATTTCACTCAGCATAATCTCTTTCAGTCCCGTCCATGTTGCTACAAAAGTTGGGTATTCATCTTTTCTGATGGAGGAATAATACTCCATAGTGTATATGGACCACATCTTCCTTATCCATTCGTCCGTTCTAGGGCATCTTGGTTCTTTCCACAGTTTGGCGACCGTGGCCATTGCTGCTATAAACATTGGGGTACAGATGGCCCTTCTTTTCCCGACATCTGTATCTTTGGGGTAAATACCCACTTGTGCAATTGCAGGGTCATAGGGAAGTTCTATTTTTAATTTCTCGAGTTATCTCCACACTGTTCTCCAAAGAGGCTGCACCAACTTGCATTCCCACCAACAGTGGAAGAGGGCTCCCCTTTCTCCACACCCCTCCAACACGTATTGTTTTCTGTCTTGCTAATTTTGGCCATTCTAACTGGTATAAGGTGATATCTTAATGTGGTTTTAATTTGAATCTCCCTGATGGCTAGTGATGATGAACATTTTTTCATGTGTCTGATAGTCATTTGTATGTCTTCATTGGAGAAGTGTCTGTTCATGTCTTCTGCCCATTCTTTGATATGATTATTTGTTTTGTGTGTGTTGAGTTTGAGGAGTTCTTTGTAGATGCTGGTTATCAACCTTTTGTCTGTACGTGACAACCTAATTTTATAGACCAGGTACCTGAAGCCCCAAGAATAGATGAACCACACAGCTGATGGGTGCCTGGGCTTCTCTGAAAGCCCCCAAACCCATGACAGGGCTTTGTGTCTGTGAGAGCCAGTGTGCCCAAGCATCACCAACCTCATCCCAAAAGCCTTGATTTCCAGGCACAACTTTGTCTTCTCTCAAATGGGGGGCTTTTCGGAAGCATTTTTGCTGCCGTTCCTTATGTGTCTCTGCTGACAAATGGCATCATTCCTCGTTCTGTGTGTGTGATGACTCAGTACTTTTAAGTTTGCGAGCTCTGGCAAATCCCGTAATCCCAGAAGTCTCATCCATTTACACTAACTGAAACTCCTCTATAAGATTTACCATTTTATGAGGGGTTTCCCTCGAAATACCCTGTTCCCTGGAGTTGAGGCACTTGTCTCCATTCTGAACTCTTCTTTCATACTGAAAAGTAGATTTCCCTACTTGTTTTCAGCTGTGGAAGTCATCTCCAAAAGAACTGTTTTTCCAAACCGATTCTCTCCAGAAGACAGTCGTCCCTCTGACAACCCATGTGGGTGGGCACAACAGGACATGAGCACAGTGGAGATTTGGGTCTTCTCATACAAGGCAGAAAATGTGCTACACTTTATCATAAAATCCTGCAACCTTCATCCTCCTTAACAATGTAAAGTATACATAGAAAAAAGTTAGAAATAATTATCTTAGAAATGAAAAACCACAAAAAAAAATACATTAACTGAGATAAGGGCTTTCTTTGTCTTAAATTTGAAGGGAAGGATCTGTATAGAATGCAACAGTAGAAAATGAGAGCATAATGGACAATGACTTGAAGAATAAATTCCTGAAAATCATGGAAACATTCTTACAAGATATGCTTCTTACTGTCTCCTTGACATTTATGCATTTTTCTTTACCTGAGGGCGATTAGTCAATTGCAGTTACCTTTCCACCTGGGAAGAGGGGACTCAAGGTATGCTCTTTAAGGTAGGATGGGCAGGACTGGGGCCCATGTGGTCTACTTTTAGTTGTTTCTGAGCCTTTCTGGAAGGAGCATTCCCTAGAAGCTTCATTAAGGAAGGTTCAAATGAAGAAAGCAGGGCTTCATGCTCCCCATCTGGGCCCTGAGGCAGGAAGACCCTCAGTTTCACCCCAGATCTCAGAGTGGGTTACCAGGCAGACAGCCACAGCTCTGCAATATGGCTCCTGGTACCTGGAAAGAGGGGATGGGAGCATTTGAAAGCTCCCCAAAGACATTTTAATAAGGACAAATCCAAATTCTCAAGATGGCATCATTTGGGCCTTGATCTCTGGTTTGTTGGTTTTTTATTTTTTTAATCACTCGCCAATGATTTAAGATCTCAGGTAGAGTGAACTCACCTTGTCACCGTTGTAAAGTGCAGCACGAGGACATTCCCCCCCCCCCCGCCCCCCGCTTTCTGACATTTCTTATTATGGTGACTTTACCTGGATGTGTGGGAATATTTAGCTGATATGTCTCCCTCTCCCCATGCTGTAATGTGTCAGCTTCTGATAGGTGCCCAGATCTGAATCTAGACAAGGGTTATCATAAGTGAAAAGGGGAGGAGGGATGGCTAGGTATGACAGTCAGAGAGACACTATCAGAAAACACTTGGGACAGATTTCTCAATGTAGTTTTATTTTGAATCTCCCTGATGGCTAGTGATGATGAACATTTTATCATGTGTCTGATAGCCATTTGTATGTCTTCATTGGAGAAGATTTCTCTGTAATGAGTAAATGAACAATTACACATTATCAGGCCTCCAGTTTTTCATCCACCCCACCTTTCAGTGCCCATGGCCACATCTCTTCCTCCTCTTAAATGCTCTTCCCCCTCCCCTCTCCCACTAGACACGATTGCAGATGTGTTTCCCAAATACACTAGGTCATCTTGAGCTTGGACTCTTCCAGGGTAACTCCACCTCAAGCCCAGCTTCCCAATTCCAGGTCCTGCCATCCCTGACAAGTCCTGTCACCAAGCTCCTCTTCCCATGTCCCCAGGTTGGCCAATACAACCATTCACAAGAACCTCAACACATGCCTCACAGCCACTGCTCTGCCCGTTGGTTCATGGCACTACCTCACTTGAAGGTCACAGTCCCACCCAAGGTCAACAAATGTTTCTTCCTTCAGTAAAATCTCCTCTATTGCTCTGGCTAAAAATGTGATCCCTTCTTTGCACTTCCTTCACTTGTGTGTTTCCTATCTGCTGTTGTAACAAGTTATCACAGGCAATGGATTCAAACAATTCACAGAGATTCATTCTCTTTAGTCAGTGGTCCACACACTTCTTCCTAGACTACAGTTAAGGTGTTAGCAGGGCCATTTTCCTTCCGGATGCTCCAGAGGAAAATCTGTTTATTTGACATTTACAATTCATAGATGTATTGGAATTTCTTGTCTTGTGGCCCCTTCTTCCACATCCAAAGACACAGCATAGTATCTCTCTGACTCTGATGCCTGACTATTCCTCTCCTTTTCACTTGTAATGGCCCTTGTGATTACATTGAACCCACCCAAACAATCCAGTATAATCCGCTCCTCTAAAAATTCTTAATTGAAGCTGCAATCCCATTGCCACGTGTGGTAACAGACGCTCAGGGTTCTGAGGATCAGAGTGTGAATATCTTTGAGGGGGCTGCTGTTTGCCATTAGAGTAATAGCACTCTTGTGGCTCATAGGAAATCCCTCCTACTATTATAATTATTTTGGTGCACATTTTATCTATCCTACAAATTTCTGTAGAATAGGGACAAAAATTGGCCTGTACTTATATTTGTGCTCATGGCAAAGCATGCAGAATCAAAAGCATGTCCAGAAGACAGAGAAGCTTGTGGCCAAGGGAAAAGCAGTCTGGGGAGACCTAGAGAATCTCGAGTAAATGCAAGACCTGTTTGATGGGTCTACTGACCCAAAGGTCCATGTTATCAATGCTTCTTCATTAGCTGAAATTTTTAACCTATGCCATCAAAACCAAAAGCACTTGAAGTACAGTGGTCTTTCCAAGAGTTAAATTGCAGCACAAAAGCAGATCATCACTTTGTAAATTCGTCCTCTCAGTTAAATTATGAGGAATATGGAACACATGTTTTCTGTTTATAGAAAACCATGCACTCTCTATGCAGTGGTTGTACTGTGCCCTACAGAATGTGATTTACATTCCAGAAAATAAGAAAAAGGACTACTTCCTCACAGAATTTGGAAATGATACTCTTTCAAAATTCAAGTTTCCTTTTCTCTATTTGATTGGGGCGCAATTTTGGGGGCCCATTCAATAGCTCTCCATCAGGTAAATATTTCCTTCCTTTTTGATCAGCTTTCATTCATAATAAAGATCTTCTTCTGAAAGTGTGTATTTAGCTGAATCTAAGTTATAATGACATATCAGATACTAAAGCTTACACTCATGGACATGGTTGTGCATGAATTTTTAACAGTTTTATATTTCTTATTATTTTAAATTTTTTTTTATTTTCAGCATAACAGTATTCATTGTTTTTTGCACCACACCCAGTGCTCCATGCAATCCGTGCCCTCTCCAATACCCAGCACCTGGATCCCCCAACCTCCCACCCCCCGCCCCTTCAAACCCTCAGATTGTTTTTCAGGGTCCATAGTCTCTCATGCTTCTATTTTTTTAATATTTTATTTATCCATTTGACAGACAGAGACTACAAGTAGGTGGAGAGACAGGCCCTATGCAGGGCTTGATCCCAGGACCCTGGGACCATGACCCGAGCTGAAGGCAGAGGCTTTAACCCACTGAGCCACCCAGGTGCCCCTATTTTATATTTCTATAACTACTTATGGACAGTAGGTAAACATCTATGATATAATTTTTTTTTCAGAGAGGATGGGATGGGAGGGAAGGGTAGTGAGAGAGCGAAGGAGATAATCTCAGGCAGACTCCATGCAAAGTGTGGAGCCTGACATAGGGTTCGATCTCGTGACCTTTAGATCATGACCTGAACTGAAATCAAGTGTTGGACATTCAGCCAAATGAGCCACCCAGGTGCCCTGAGAAGTTGTCCCTTCAATGGTCTTCCTGCCTTGTCTCTCGAGCTGCTCGTGATGCTGTTTCACTGCACTTTTTTTCTCTGAAACACTCATGTTTATGGTCTTTCACACACAATTGTTGTTGGGTTAAATGGCACCCTAGTGGCTTCTAAAATCAAACAGGGATTTTCCCTTTTCTAACTTAGAATCAAAGAGTAATCTCTCATGAAGGCATAGAAAAGATGTTTTTTCATTCATCTGAAGTGTTTTCCTTTAGGCTAGCAGGTCTTTACTGAGCTTTATAAAAGCTTCTACTAATTTTTTTTAAAAGGTTAATTCATCTAGTTTCAAGTCTATTCTGTAGAAATCAGAATTATCAAGAACATCAAATGATGCATGCTTCAAAAGGTAACCATAAAAATTAGCTTCACTGCACAGAAGAGACCTACCAAAAGATGGCTGTTGGCCATCAGCCTTGTCGGAGAAGTCTGTCTGCCCCCACGATCATGTGTTTTTTACAGTCTGTTAGTTTCCATAGTCTTCAGTCAAAGACCACATCATTAAAGCCATTTTGGAATTCTGAACCAAAAGGAAGAGATTTTAAAAATCAGGAAATAGAGTTCTTTGTCCATATTCTACCGTATACTCTTAAAATGTATATACTTTATTTACCATTATAAAAGTTAACCTCCAAAGTAAATGTTAACCATTAACAGTCTTATCTTTTAATTTCCTTCTTTGCACTTTACTGTATGTTCCAAAGTGGGTTTTTTTCCCCTTATAAAAGTTAACCCCCAGGGGCGCCTGGGTGGCTCAGTGGGTTAAGCCACTGCCTTTGGCTCAGGTCATGATCTCAGAGTCCTGGGATCAAGTCCCGCATCGGGCTCTCTGCTCAGCAGGGAGCCTGCTTCCCTTCCTCTCTCTCTGCCTTCCTCTCTCTCTGCCTGCCTCTCCATCTGCTTGTGATTTCTCTCTGTCAAATAAATAAATAAAATCTTTAAAAAATAAATAAAAAATAAAAAAAAAGTTAACCCCCAGAGTAATCACACATATGCTTACTGAACCTTAACATTATCAGAGGAAATTCCAAAAGCAGAGAAGAGAAGAAAATATGGAAATATACAGGAAACAAAGGAAGGCTTTGAACAGATCACAGGAATATGAATAAATATACTAGTAGATGAAAACAGAACAAATCTGCCTCTTACAAGAAAAGGTTTTCCCCAGAGATCTCAAAGCAAGACTGAACTATGTCTGAGTGAAACACCAGAGACTTTGTGAGGAGGTCAAGGACAAAAGGACAGGAACTTGTATAACTAGTGGAGGGGAAATGGAGACAAATAGAAAACATAAAGACAACAGAAATAAAACTATTCCAAAATAGTACATTTATATTCAAGATAAAACCCAGTCACAAGATACAGAGGAGCATTTTGTAAAGGCAACCATCACCCAGGAGATGGGCTGCTAGATTTGAGGATGTGGAGTGTCCCCAATAGTTTCTTTATAGGGTCTCTGAAGAAACTGCACACCTGAGACTCTTTCCTGAATATTCCAGCTGCCCGATATCTTCTGGCTACTGTGGTGTGGGTATGAGGAGACATTAGTCCACAATGACTTCATTACCAGGATCTTGCCATGAGGACCTGTGGCATCTGAGATGATGAAGGAATTACTAGCCAGCAGTCCTGTGCTAATATTTGATGCTGTGTCTTACTTCCCGATGCTCACCTTCCATGTCTTCAGAGGGTGCTGGGCCCCATGCCCAGATCCACCAGGTAAACCACAAATAGTCTAGCCAATAAATAGACCTGGAAGAAATAGTCCCTTGTCTCCTTCTGGTGTCCTGTATGCTTGTTGAGGCCAACCTGTGAATGCCCAGAGCAATGGCAGCTATGCTGGGGTCACAAGGTGGGGGTTACTCTGGGCAGGATACACTGAGGATGGTAGAGCAGAAAGGTGGAAGCAACCTGATCCTTGATGACATTGCTGAGCCCCCAAAGGCATCAACTCTGGAGCTGCCCTACTCTGGCCTTCTTGTTATGTGGGCTAACTTTTCCTATGGTTTAAAGATATTTCTAACTGGCTCTTCTCTTTATTACAGCTGAAAACATTAAAACTCATGCAGAGCCCTGGAGAGGTTCATCCTCCACAGCATTCCATACCAGGCACACAGTGGGCTCCTGGTCAGCGGACTAAGGGAACAAGTTTAAATGCATACATCCAGTTGTTATCTAGCAAACAGACTTTTTATTTTTTAAAAACTCCCTTTGTAAAAGGGTTGCCTTCTTCCAGTCTCTCTGGCAGGGTGCCCGCTCACTAACGGACATTTCTAAGTTACCCTATTCTCATTTCACATCTGCCTGTTCATGTGTTGCATTTTTTTTTATTTTAATAGATAGTTCAGCAGTTTAATTTATCTTCTTAAGGTTCTTATACAAACTAATGCTCAAATCTTTGCCAAAACCTTCTCTAAATTCAATTTCTACAACCTCAGGTAATTCTCTGGTATTAATTTTGCTGTTATTTTTAGCATGAGATTTCTTTATGGGTTTGGTAAATTTAACTTGTAGGCTCCTATGAGCAGAAGCATCTTCAACCTGTAAACTGTGTGTTATGTGGTATGAAGTGGGGATACAGGGTGTGTGTGTGTGAGAGAGAGAGCTGTGTGGTGTCTGGGCATGTGCATGTGTGTATAGTGATATGCTCTGTGTGTGTGTGTGTGAGAGAGATATGTGTGTGGTCTATGTGTGGGGTGTGTATGTGTGATGTGATGATATGGCATATGCATGTGTGCATGTATACATGTGTGTGTGATATGATTTCTGTGGTGTGTGTGTGTGATATGATGTGTGTGTGGTATGATGATATGATGTGTGTGTGTGCGCACATATGCACACATATGCTGGGTTTTTGTGGGGGGTTGTTACCCCCAGGCTCCCAGCCCCCTCTGTCAGGACCAGAATTTGCAGTGGTCTGAAGCTCCTTCCCCCCTGTGAGGTTGGGGACTGCAGACCAGCATGGGCTTCATTCAGCTCTTGTCATGAGCCTAATCTTTGCATCCCTGCTCCCCATGTCTCTTGTTCCATACAAGTCAGAGGCTCAGGTATCATTGAAAACAGCCCCTCTGCCTCGTTTCAGGGGTGAACAGTCTCACCTTCAGCCCTGGTGTCAAGTCTTGTAAAACACATGGTCCCTGCTCCCCATGTGGGGGAACCTGTGAACAGCCTGGGAAAACTGGCCCCATGACTTTGGCTTCACTCTCTGCTTTGCTCCCCCCTGCCCATGGCATGGTGGATTTTGTTTAAGAGCATGCCTATTGTACCCCAATGTTTATAGCAGCAATGGCCACGGTCACCAAACTATGGAAAGAACCAAGATGCCCTTCAACGGACGAATGGATAAGGAAGATGTGGTCCATATACACTGTGGAGTATTATGCCACCATCAGAAAGGATGAATACCCAACTTTTGTAGCAACATGGACGGGACTGAAAGAGATTATGCTGAGTGAAATAAGTCAAGCAGAGAGAGTCAATTATCATATGGTTTCACTTATTTGTGGAGCATAACAAATAGCATGGAGGACAAGGGTTGTTAGAGAGGAGAAGGGAGTTGGGGTAAATTGGAAGGGGAGGTGAATCATGAGAGACTATGGACTCTGAAAATCAATCTGAGGGGTTTGAAGTGGCGGGGGTGTGGGAGGTTGGGGTACCAGGTGGTGGGTATTATAGAGGGCACGGATTGCATGGAGCACTGGGTGTGGTGAAAAAATAATGAATACTGTTTTTCTGAAAATAAATAAATTGAAAAAATTTAAAAAAAATAGCATGCCTATTCCTCTTCACTTTCCCTTTATATAATTTATCTATCAGGACTGCACATTTGCAGCAATGAGGGTTCATCTGTGTGTAAATCTACTGACTCATTTTTAATTGGAATTCCCTTTAAACTTTCTAAAAAATATATGATCACAGCTATTACCTTCCTTAAAGATTCTCAGTGACTTGTTTTGAGTATAAAAACTATACTTCGTATAATGATATAAGAGGGTTTCTCTCTTTTTTATTTTGCAAGAACCTCCCTTGAACATTTTCTGTCTCTCATGTTTTAGAAAATACTCGAGGCAATCAATACCTTTGATTATATATAACATAATGGACAGACACAGGAACTCATCTAGAACAGTTCCTGGCATGTCCTCGTCACTCAATAGGTATTAGTGACTGTTGCTGTTTTTACATTTAGCCAAATGTCATTATATAAGATATCTCCATTTAAAAAAAAAATGATATTTGAATTCATGTCAGTTCTTTTCTTTTTTTCCACTAGATATTAGGATATTCTACTCAATCTGTCGACACTGATGGTCATAAAATAAACAGATTGAAGGCACATTTTCAGGTCCTGGTAATAAAGACACACTGTCCAAAGTTCTTATACACTCCACACCACCCCCTGCCATTCCCGGCAGACATGACTAACTGATCACCAGATTCTCCTCCAAGTGGAGTCGAGGCTCCAGGCAACCACAATCGATCCATCAGATTTTGTAAATGGGATGAAGGCAGTGTTTCCATCCCAACACAAAATCCAGGGCCATGGAATGACCCCATGAGGGAAGCAAATGGTTTCTTTCCGAGAGTCTCTCATTTTCAGAATGTTTAAATCTGTGGTATACTTTCAAAAGAACAAAAAAACTAAAATAATGGATTTTATCAATGAAATGAAAAGTTGAGGGTTCAACCAGGAATTCTTACTTGGAGAAAATGGTGTCTAATTTGCTGTTTAAAACTACTGATTATTTTAAACAGACTTTAAGTGAAGTAATTGGTTCCATTGTCTCCCAAATAATTGTCGAATGGGAAGCGTTGCTTGGGAGGGAAAATTAGCCAGGTTACTTTGTGAGAATAGAGCATGGTAAATCCACGCAACCAAAGACAATGCACAGGTCAGAAGTTTGTTTCAAAAAATCAGAATTACGAGAAGATCAGAGCTTTTTTTGTTTTTATGACCAATCAGGAACGCATCCCAGCAATGCAGTAGTGCCTGACCTACTCACCCCCGCCTTGGATTTCCCCTAATGCGCGTGTGTCCCAGAATAATTAAATTACATTTATTTTCTCCATGAACTCACCCTGCTATGCTTTTCTATTTTAACCAAATCCATTCCTTTCTTATGTTTGCCCTCAGCAGTAATAGAGAGAAATAGGAGAAACATGGAATAAGAGATATAGTTTATCTTCCCTGGAGTAAGAAATTATTTGTGCCATAAACAACCAAATCATGTTGTTTACAGAAGAGCAGAATAACCAGGACATATTCCAGAAGTCTGAAGCAACAACAGATGCCCCTGCAGTGATAATACAGTGTTCACAGGGGAGACAGAATTTGAGCTCAGTAGCCTGGCATCGCTGCTGTCATGGGGACAGGTCACCAGAGGGTGTCCCTGAAGGAGGAAATGATGGCTTGTAGGTCTCTGCCTCTCCCAGCATAAAGTATGTGCACCAGGAGCTGTGTCCACACCACCTGCTAGAGAGCTGTGGCCACAAACACTGTCTGTGCAGGTGGGAATTATTTCTCAAGCATTGTATCTGCCTAGTTCCCCACTTTCCACATTTTTATAACTTTTATGTCCTGTCTCTATCCTTGGCTTCTTGGCATTGCCCTCTCCTGGGCTTTTAAGCCCTTGCTTGAATTAGTTTTGCTAGATGTTTCCAGGAGAGTCAAATCAAGGGGAAAATAAGGACATTGATCATCCAATGGGAGGAAAAGGAAGGAACACATGCACAAAATATCATGGATCGCTCCCAAGATTGCATACTTGGGCTCATGCCAAATACCTCCTTCTGTGTCTCATGCCGCAGCAAAGATGTTGTATGCTGGTTGGTGCACCTGGGGCTGGCTCTGATTTGCGCTCTGATTGTCCCCAAAATCAGCCTTTAATGCCCAACCTGAACTGGAACTTTGCACGAACAATGTAGAAACTACTCTTTTAAAGGGAGTTAAACCTTAGAATGAGTTTGATTTTCTTTAGAACAATTCATGCATGACAGACTCCCCTCACGTGCATCGTGAACACATGAAAGTCAGTGAGCTGGGGCACGGGAAACTCGCTAAGCCATCCCAACCCCAAACATCCACAAAAAAATGAAGGTGAATTTTGCAATGTGAAATCTGATTCTGGCAGGTTTGAATGCACTCAAACTTGGTACAAGAAACAACAGTCCCCATCTCTCCAGAGAGAACCAGTCAACTTCAGAGGATTATGCGTTGCCTGTGTCTGCTGGATTTCGCTAGTGATGAAAATAAAAGACCCCCAGATTTCAAACAAGTTAGAAGGAAAAAACCAAGTCAACATGATGGCCTGGTCTTACCGCTTTAAAAAGAGCTGTTTATTGGGACGCCTGGGTGGCTCAGGTGGTTGGACGACTGCCTTCGGCTCGGGTCATGATCCTGGAGTCCCGGGATCAAGTCCTGCATCGGACTCTCTGACCTTCTCCTCGTTCATGCTCTCTCTCACTGTCTCTCTCTCAAGTAAATAAATAAAATCTTTTTAAAAAAAATTAAAAAATAAAAATAAATAAAAAGAGCTGTATATGTATTTGCGTTCAGATGAAAAGAAGACAACAACACAGAATGTGTAAGTCATATGTGGGAGAACACACGTGGCGGGTAGGTAGCCAGTTCTGGATCTGACCATTGACTCCAATGGCATTAAATCACTTAGGAATTTGATAAATGCACAGGCCAGCTGTCTTAGTTTTCTTCCAGCAAGTACCAGACAGAGCCTTAGGGGCTCAAACAGAATCGATTTATTGTCTTGGTTTTGTAAGTCAGGCGTTCAGGAGAGCTGGCCTGGGCTTGCCTCTGGGTCTCCTGTGGCTTATTTGGATTGAGGGCAGAATCCTGTTCCCCATGATTGCAGGCCTGAGAATGCTGGTATCTTGCTGGTTGTCACTTGGAGGGTCACACTCTGCTCCCTGGAGGTGGCCCATGCTCCCTCCCACCTGGCATCCTTCACATTCAAGGCGACAATGGTGAGTCAAATCCTTGCAGTGTGTGGACTCTGACTTCTCCTTTTGCTTCTCTCTTCTGCCACCAGCCAGAGAAAGTTCTCAGGTTTTAAGGGCGTGTGTCATTCGATCAGGCACTGCCAGATAATCTCCCTGTTCTGCGTGCTGTATGACATGACCACAGTGGGTTATGCAGTCACACTCAAGATTCTGGGCCTTTGTATGGAACTGGGGTACCTTTCCCAGACCCACGTCAGAAGCACAGAATGCCAGCATTGAATCGAAGCTTGGAAAATGCAGGTGTAAATTTTCACCTAGAGCATAAACCCTACACATGGAGAAAAGATCATTTATTTAAACATAATAGAAAATGTATCACCTCACCTTTTGACTGCTTCAGGGATTAAAGCAAGTAATACTGTGACGACATTTGCCCCTGATAAATTTTAGTTTTCAAAATGGAATCTCATTTTCTTCCCTGACACATAGTAGTCTCACTTTCTTCTGTGTTTTAATGACCCTGTGACTTTATTTCTTGGCAGCTTACCATGTGGTATCATCCTAGAAATATCCACTGTCTCTTGTGAAACGAGTTACAGGAAGCCAGTCTTCTCACTGTGGCCTCGTCCTATACTAGACTTTTATCCAGGCCCCCCCCTTTTTTTTCTTGCTACTAAGTTGTCTTTCCCCCCAAAATCACACTTACTTCCAATTCAGGCTCATGCATTCTCATGAGAAGCTAGTTTTCTGAGCAGGGCTCTGAATGTCTGGGAAGTCCACTGAAGACAAAAAACAGAAAAAGTATAATTTTTGTAAATGGCTTCCTGTGGTTGGGTATAACCACATGATTACACTATTTGAAGAATTGTTGAATATTCCAGAAAGCATTCAAAAATACCACAAGGGCCCCCAACACTCCCAGCTCCTTTGAGAAGCTTACAAGCAAACAAACATAAGCAAGTGGGGGAAAATGTTGCGTGGTAGAACTCTGTGAGCACAGGTGCTCCTGTGGGTAGACATCTGAGTACCCAATCACCCGGGAGACCCCGGGAAACCCTCCTCCTGCCAACACCTAGGTCCTGAGTGCATGGTGCTGGGCCAGGAGTGGGTTCCTGCAAGCCCGGGGATTGCTGAAAACAGGAAAAAAGACAAGAAAAAGAAAAGGTCTGACTTCTAGTGGAGAATTTATAACTCAGGATGTTTAAAAGCTTTTGGCACATTTTATTTTTGTTTTCTTTGTTCATGAGCAATCTTAAATTTCATTGGAAATATTTGTGTCCATTACATTTTGAGTTTAAACAGCATGGCATGGGGGGGGGGTGCTCTCCAAACGTGAAAAGCACAACCCATTTTCTTGTGGTGAAATCCGTGTAGCGTTTAAATAATTTTCACTGGAAACATCCAAACCATTTCTGCAATAAGTAGATATTTTTTTCTTTCTGTCATGGGATGGCTCCATCTGATGGGATTTCTCATGACGGACTGGGAGGACATCTCAGCTTCCCCCAGAAGCTCCCCCCAGGATGCGCTCTGCAATTGAGCAGAGTGGGTTGGCATCTATCATGTGTCTAATCCTGACTTTACCTGGTGATCAAGAAACTCGTGTGAGGGAGAAGAAGGTATGATTCACTGTCATGTGGTGAACTTCCCAGAAATCGTAAACCTTTACCACTCCAGGGACTGGGTATCGTGTCCTCCCATAATTCCGGTGTGTTCACCAAATGTCTGTTGACAGATCCTTAAAGACATGTCTGTCTTAGATCATGCTCTGAGGTTCAGCGTGGAATTTGGAAGGGGTTAGAACAATGAAGGGCTGTTGTCATAATGGAAGTTGTTTCCTTCAGGTTGTCTTAAGTGACTCTGAGGTTGCGGTCCTTAAAGGTTCCAATGGGAGAGTATGAGGAGAGCCCAGCCCACATGGGGTCAATGGCATTCATTCACTAGTTAATTGGAAAATCAGCCTCAGCCCTACTGTGGTATCATGAGATGCATCCCACTGAGTTTTACTTTTGTTTTATGCTCCTTTTCTCTGGTACCCTTCGCGGCTGGATTTGTGGAGGTTGACAGAGTTGTTTTTAAGTAGGAACATAACCTGCAAAGAGGAGGGATAGACATCTGCCCTGGGACAGGTTCCCTGAGGGTTGAGTGCTCAATCCTCAAAAAACCTGTCCCAGGACAGGTGTCTATCCCTCCGCTTGGCAACACTGCCACGTGGATGCCATGCGGAAAAAGAAAAGTTCACTGTTCACAAGACCATCAAATATTATACTTCACATTTTAGTAGAGAGGCACTGCTCACTGATTTTTGAAAATGGGTGTTGAATTGTAGGGATAGTCTGGTTAAGTCCCCGGAGAGTGGCTGTTCATCTCCCAAGGACTTAATAACTGACCATCATCAGATTCTGCATATGAACTGAGGGGCTGGAGGACCCAACATTCAGTCCACAGCACCTGCCCATCTAAACCTGTGGAGGGATAAGGTCACAAGCTCTAGGACCTTCCATAGCAATGTTGTGTTCAGAGGAATCCAAACACTTGAGTCTTTTTCATCTCATATGGCCACGTGACCCGAGCTCTTTCCTTGCTCTGTCCTTCCTCCAAGCCAGTCTGGACCACACGCCGAAGGATTTTTCTCATGTAATTCCATGCCTACAGCAAACTGTCCCAACATTTTGGCCAATCAGGTTCCTTAGACACTGTCCTCACACACTGACTTTCCACACTGATTCTAGCTCTGAGCACGGAGCCTTCCCAGAAGTGCATGTTCCCACTCTGGTGTCTGCCACACATTGTTATCTTCACCATGCACTCCCCCCAAGCCCGGGGGCTGCCTTGCTAACCTCTGGGCAATGCACAGCCCCACGGAAACTGGAGGGGGAGAGGAAAACCAGTCTTTGTTACTTAAGGGTGAGAAGAAAATAAAGCCACATGAAAATTACTTTTTGAAACCTCTTAGGAGGTAAATCAGATTAACGCACAGGAGACATCAATGTATTCATTTGTCCATTTGAGATATGGGGAGAGTGGTGGACAATTCCAACCAAACTTTTTCCAAGGCCAGTAGGGAAAGTGTGCAAGAGGAGGCTGCCTGTTAGCCAGAGCCGTGCCCACAACCAGCCTGAGTTGGGATTGCTTGTCAAGGTGTCCCCAGGAAGCTAGCATATACACCCCAAAATCACAGCTTCATGCCCCAGTTCTGCAAATGCACGAAAGTTAACTTGTCTCTCCGCTGAAAACATAGCTCATTTGTCATGTGTCCTTTTCCCCTGTCTTGTCAGTCCATCCTTCCTAAGCCCTGGGAGAGTAACACTGGTACAGGGTAGTGAATCCCACAATGAGAAGAGATGACATGTAAACAGAGGACATGAAATCTAACATATTTTAGGAGAGAAAAGGAGCTTGATTTTAGGTAGGACAAGGGCAGAGGCAAAGACAGAAAAAGTGCATTTCCCTGGTGACTTACCGGTACTCCTCTCCATGGGAGCATCACAAGGTACCAGGGACCTGGGACACATGTTCTGTAAAGGCACAAGCTGTTTCCGATCTTTTCAAAATAATATGTGAACAAGGTTGACAAGCAAGTTTAACTCAAACAGCCAATCAGTGATGTGAGCAGTTATCACAGGTGCATGGGAGGGCTCAGTTTCGGGCCTGCTGGGCCTGGGAGAAAGAAGGGCAGGTATGACTGTAAGAAGGCTCATGTATCTGCTCCTTGGACAACCGTCACAGGGGCCCCCTGCTCGTGGCTGCACCACCGTGGACTTGGTGGTAACATGGAGACCCAGGCCGTGTGCAGGTGGCCCTCAGGCAAATGGCTCCACATATAGGTCACGTAGGTGCCCCAGCCCACACCTGGCTGTGCCAGGCAGTGGGTTGTTGCTCTGAAGGGAAAGAGAAACAATGGCCTGGAGAAGCACTGTTACAGAAGGTGTGTTGCCCTCGGCCGCAAGAACGACAATCAGCCTGGTATGGTGTTAATGCTTCATCTGTTTATTTCGTCAACTTCCTTAGCTTATATGCGGCAGAGTGACCAATAAGGGGCCAAGCAATGGGAAGAGCCAATGAGAGTCCTGTTACTATGCTGATTAAATTTGAAACAGCCAATGACTATGTCCTCCTTTAGGCGGGCTTCACCAGAACGTTCGTTGTTTACTTGCAGCGTATTTTGCTGGCAGTGAGGCAAGCACCATCTTGTAATGGCAGGGACTTTCCCGGCCAGAGGTGGTCCCTGACAAATGTGGACATCATAGTCCCCAAGGTACAAGGGACAGGACCTGACCAAGAGCAAATGTGTCATTTGGCAGTTGAGCTCCAGCAGGAAGTTCCATCAGCCACAGGGATGCTTTTTCAAAAAGGAACAGAAACAAACACACACCCAGGGTTTTTCTGAAAGTAGAGGAAATAAAGGAATCAAGATTATTACACATAAGTCTGTTCCAACCCACAAAACATTATAATAATCCCAATACATAAATGAGCAGAAAAAAAGACACACCACAGTATTTGCAATAAAAAGGGCAAATGTATATTAAAAATACTAAGTCTTCAAAAGATAAACATAATTAGAACTATGGAGAGTATTTTTTTTCTTTCACCAGGAGCAGTGAAAGACAGAGGACACCCACAGGGATCAGTACAGCTGACAAACACTCGTGACCATTGAAGTAAAAAGGAAGAGGCTGAAAAACACAAATACTGAAAAGGAATTAGAGCACAGACTTCAAGAGTCATGGGAACTTTTGGATACTTGGACCAATAATTCCATAAACAGGTGACAGAGGAGAAGTCTGAACTCTGAATAATGCATGAAGATGTGTCTCACAGAGTTACATTTGTGAAATACTGGACGTGCTCTTACCGTGCAAGATAGAAGCATATCAAGGATCATGTGGCCCACTAATAAAATGGACTATTAAAGACTCTGAGTGTTCACGTCCTGTTTCAGGGATGGGAGAAATTATTGAGACAGAATGTTAAAAAGAAAGAACAAAATTATAAAGAAAGCGTGATCTCAGCTTTGGAAATAAGAAGGAAATGAGCCCAGGAAAGCATCCATGGGATCACCTTGTTGCCGGAATTCATACACCGTGTGTCAACTCTATAAACTGTACCGTCCTTGACCAGGCCGCTCCTAGATCATCCCTCAACTCTCCCTGCTTCTCCCTGTATTGTGGGGATAGTTCCTGCCAGCTGCATTTCCTAGGCACCCGGGTTGGTTTCTCGATGGTTCTACCAGAGGACACACTGGTGGAAAACTGGGAAGCAGAAGGAAAGGAGAAACCTGGTCATCTGCTTTTTGGTCCTAGGGAACAAGTCCACTCATGGCACCAGCTCTGGGTCACAGTCGCTGCTTCCTGGAGGTTGGGAGCCCCACTCCTGACTGGGCCCTATAAACAGAATGTGGCCAACCCTAGTGACTCATCTCTAGGTGGTCTCAGTTTACCACCTGACTCATTGGCACCTGTGTTACCCATGTGAACCCTATCCCTGTGTGGAAGGCACTGCTTAATTTCCTTGGCATGCTGGTAAAACTTATCTTATGGACGTCACACCATATGTTGAGTTTTGTTTTATTTTAGGGATTATGCACAATAGTATCATCTTCCCCAATAACTTAAATTTTATGTTTTATGTCTTTTTTTTTTTTCTGAGTAAACTCTACCTTCAACATGGGGTTCCAAACTGCGACTCCAACATCAAGAGTGGCCATCCTCTCCTGACAGAGCCAGCCAGGCTCCCCAAAGTCCCTCTGCTTGAAAGCTGAATTGTTTGTGTTCCTTATTTAGGCCCTTGTTGAACAGAGTGTGCTGGTGTGACAGATCATCTGTAATGCATTTGGAAAAGCGTTTATAAACACTTGGAATAAGAATATTTAAAAAGTACTCCCCACTTAGTAGGAAGTAAACAGTATTTTCTATGTGAAGAGATGCATTTGACATTCCATGATGCATTTAGGTAATTTATGGTGGTTATGCGAGTTTTTTGCAAGTTACTTTAAGTAGAGTGCTATTTCAGGGAACAGAAGTGACAGAAAACTAATAATAATGATGATGATAAAGCCACAAATCCCCAAAGGGTGAAGGAGTGGGGTCGGGGTTTGGAGAGGTAGTCCCTGGAGGGAGCATGGAAGTTCTGTGTCCTTCCCTATGCCGGGCTCTGTGCCTCACTCCCATATGTCTGTTCCCAAGTTTTATCCTTTTATCATAAACCTGTATTCCAGGAAGTAAAACGTCTCTGAGTTCTGCAGTCATTTTAGCAAATTTATAAAAACCAGGGTAGGTCTGGGAGAGTGGATCATGAGACCCAACCTAGAGCCAGGCCTGGAGCACAGGGCACAGCCTGGGTTCAAAACTGACTTCTGACTCCAGGTAAGGACCAGTTTTGTGGGACTGCGTCCGCAGCCTGGAGGATCTGATGCCATCTCCAGGTAGATGCTGTCAGAACAGAGTTACTTGCTTGGTGTTGCGGGGGGCCACACATCAGAACTAGGGTCAGCGTCTGAGTCCGGAGCCCCTCAATGAGCCACCCTAGGGACCAGGGGTCCTGGAAGCTGCAGAAGCTGCTGTGTGCCCCTCCCCTACACTTAGGGAACACACAACAGCATGAGTCAAAAAGGCTCACCCTAATGACAACCCAGTTCAGCCTTCAGGAGTCCCAGATGGCAGTCACTTGGAGAGAAATTGAAAAGAAGCAGCTGCTGTTTTGACTGGACTGACCCAAACATCCTCCCATGATTTCACACTTTTCATAGAGCAGCAAAGAAGGTGGGGCTCCCACGCTCGCTTCTGCCCCCATCCCAGTTATTCTGAAGCCTTGCAATGAGGAAAAGCCCTGATTTGCCCTGGAGGTGGTCACACCATCCCCTGCTGGGAGTCTGATACACGTGACCTCTCGAATTTGCTCTATAAACCACCTTTCCTGAGCTGGAAACCACAACAGGAGCAGAAGGGCTCCTGGGAAGTGGAAGCAAGGTCATCCCATCTGTTGGGGGGGGGGGAGATTCAGGGGTGTGGGCAAGGACAATGGTGCTCACTGCTGTCCTCTGGGACAGATCTGAGGAGAGGACATGGAACCGGAGGAGGAAAGCAGAGATGCTCCTATGCTCAGAGTGGGGACAGAGGGGCAAGGCCAGCCCTGCGAAGACAGGTTCTCAGGAGAGAGGACTGAGAGGCAGGTGGACTTCTGCCCCATAAGCACTGCAGGCTCACTGCCCTGGAGCTGGTGTCTCCCTGCTGACACTTGCCATGCCCAAAGGGACAAGAAGTCTCACAGAAATATGCTTCTTCCGTGACTCTTCAAAGACTCCCTGTGTGTCCTGATGAAGGCGGGTGTCCCACCTCGCCTTCCAGGGAGGGCCCAACACACAGCTCCCAACATAGGACAGATGAGACTGACAGCAATTTCTCAGTCATATATGCTGACCGTGGAGGGAAGTGAGGCACACCTGGGCCTGGGATCAGCAGACCTGCTAGGCCGGGGGACCCTGCCTGGGGGACAAAGTGGGCGGAGCATGTGGCTAGGCCATCTGGGCCTCTCCCACTATACCCCAATGTCAAGGCTGCACGTAATAGAGATTCCACTGTTAAGCATCACAGCACCTTGGCTCCAGCAGGGGAAAGGCAGAGGCTGGCAACGTGGTTCAGAAGCAGAGTGTCTCTCCAGATTAGGATTGACTCCCAGGTCGAGCCCTCATCTGGGCTAGCCTTTTTCTGCCTTCCACAGGGGCCGTGCTGATTTCAGCTATAGGAGACGGCTCATGTTTAGGATCCCTGGTCTCTCTACAACTTCTGTTTGAGGAATCGATTCCCTTCACCCTCCCGGATTCACTTGGCTTCTGTCCCCGTAACTAACTAGCCCACTTTTGCCCCTATACCTTTAACCCCAGCCACCATCTCAGGGGACCCTGTCCCCTGCCCCTTCTCATTTTCCAGCTGTGGAGCTGTCTATCCACTGCTCAGAAGTCCTATTCCCTGCAAAGCAGCCCCTTGGATTGCAAAACCAACCCTTATCCCGTCCTGCCCACTCCCCATGGACATTGATTTGGACACAAGATTGCCCTTTTGGGAACCACATCTGAGGCCAGGACATCCCATCACTGATCCCCACCCCCTCCCAGCAGCTATCTTTGCCTGCCCCACAGCCCTAGTCAACCACTGCTCTGCTTTCCAGGCTGTAACTTAGATTGATCTTTTCTAGAATTTCCTGTAAATGGAATCACAGTATACACGCTTGTGTCTGGCTTCTTTGGCTCATAAAACGTGTCTGAGAAATCCCCGTGCTTCTGCACACATTGGTTCGACACTTCTGTTGCTGGGTGGCCTTGCACTGTGTGGACAGACTATGCTCTGCACCCACTCACCAGCTGATGGACAGCTGCCCTGCTTCTTGCTTTGACGAGGACGATTAAAGCTGCTATGAACATCGTGTGCAAAGCTCTGTGCAGACGCGCGTTTGCGTGTCTTAGACAAATACCTGAGTGTGAACGCTGAATTGTAAGATAGTTGTGTGTTTATTTCTAAAGGAATTGGCCAACCCTTAAGGTTTATGAAGATTGTGAAGAAAACCTTGCAGAAATGGGGAAAGTACTACAGAAATGATGTCAAGGACGTATCATCAAGTCAAGCCTGGGTGGAAGCAGGGAGGGCTTCCCAGAGGAGGTGGCATTTGTGCAGAGGCTCAAAGCATGAGCAGGAGTTTGTCAGAAGAACAGGGTTGCTGAAAAGGGCCTATTGCGATGTGCAAAGAATAGTGTCCGAGGCTGGTCTGAGTTGCTACTAGCAGTTTCCAGAATAGAACACTCTCATGGTGGTTTCATGATGGACACTGAGTCAGTACCCATTTTTTAATTAAAATGACTCAAAATGTGTTGTTTATATTAACCTAAAAGCGAGGGAGTCCCAGGAGAGCAAAATGAGATCCAATGAGAAGCATAACACACTAACAACAGATCTTTATTTGATGGAAGCTGACTCCCAGGAGGGCAGAAGGGGAGGGATCTCGGCAGAGCTCTCCTGCACCCAAGGCTTCCTCTCCTTCTCACGCTGGGGCCCCAGCAGAAATCCTGCCTGTCAAGCTTCTCAGCTACAAACCTCTGAGTTATGGCCACTGTGCTGAATTATCTCTCTCAAATAAATAAATAAAATCTTTTTTAAAAAAAAGAATGATTTCTTTAGAAGGTAATCAGCTCACTTTAGGGTACAGGTTGAAAGGGCGCCTCCTCCTACTTCCCCGCTATCTTGTCTCCCCAATGGATAAAAGACCTCAAGGTGAGACAGGAATCCATCAGAATCCTAGAGGAGAACATAGGCAGTAATCTCTTCGATATCAGCCACAGCAACTTCTTTCAAGATATGTCTCCAAAGGCAAAGGAAACAAAAGCGAAAATAAACTTTTGGGACTTCATCAAAATCAAAAGCTTCTGCACAGCAAACACACAGAATGGAGCAAAGGCCTTTCGAATTCTGTATCACAGCAAAGCAATATAAACACACCAGAACCTTCAAAAGCATTCTGACATGCAATGTTGTATTTTCTGACAGTCTACATTATCAATTTTGTAAGCAGCCAGTATCTAAACATAAAAAAAGAAATTTAAACTATGTTGCTACTTTTCTAGTTACTAAGAAAAAGAGAAATATACATAGAAAGATCAAAGGTTCTTTCATGACAAAAGAGGTCATTGCTTTCCCCCTTGTAAATACTACAGTAAGAACTATGTATTTATGTGTCTAGGTGTATGCATGTGTGCTCTTTTAGATAGTGATGCATTTTCCTTTTATATACTACACATGGAATTTGAAACTGAAAATATGTGAAAGAAAAATGAATAAACCCTCAAAAAAGAGGAAAATGCAGAATAACACTACCAGGATAATTTATCTTCACAATTTTTGTCCTGAATATTTTGATCGTATTTAGTGCTTTGAAACCTTAAATGGATGTATATTCAAAAACGTCCACTTCCACAGAACTTTTCCATTTGATTTTTTGTATTAAGCAGTAAAAGTCTCTGGGTGCCCGGCTGGCTGAATCAGATGAGTGTGCGACTCTTGATCTTAGGGTTATGAGTTCAAGCTCCACATTGTGTGCAGAGTTTACTTTAAAAAAAAAAAACAACTTTTAAAATAATGAAAAGTCTCTGCAGAAGGGCAGTGTGCTCTGCGCTGTACATCACCTCCACCTAGTAGCCATGTGGCTTCATTACATAGCAGCCCAAAATGAACTTCACCACCTTAAAGATAAGAGGTTTTTTAAAAAAATCATTCACAACCTGCATTGCCTGGGTGGCTCAGTAGGTTAAGTGTCTGACTTGATCTCGGCTCAGGTCTTGATCCCAGGGTTACGAGTTTGAGCTCTGTGGAGCCTACTTTAAAAAATGTTATAAGTTGTAACAACCATTAAATCAAACATGTAATTCATAGGCACAGACTCAGAACCAGGATATTTACATGTGTAGCACACATCAAATACATTTTAACATTTTGTGATGTAAGAATCTTTATATTCCTGAACAGGCTAAAATGTTCCTTTTCCTGAGGTTAAATGATGACAGGTTTTTAAAAGAGTATTAACTAGATTACACAGAAAAGTATGAAATAGCTCTTAACCACTAACATATAACAAAGCAAAAAGAAGAAATGTAAGCTGATTTATCTGTGCAAAGTAATTTCACCCAGTGATTTACGATCTTCTACCATTTGGATGTCTCACCTGCCATGAAGCATGGCAGATGCTGTGCACATCTCTGGCCATGCCAAATGTGACTTTGCTGAACACACAGTGAATTCCTGCCTGCTCAGGCTGCCCTGTTTCATGTTCCTGTGGTGTGGCTGTGTCCCGCCAATTTCAAGAGAGCCGAAGCAGCCACCACCGCTATTCCTTCAAGTATGGGAAATAAAACCACAATTGTGTCACAGTCAAGAAAACATAGCTAAAAGGAGATCTTAAAAAGCTAAATTATTAGGTCCAAGATGATGTTATTAGACCTTCAATCCTCACTGCCTCCTGTGTCTTCACAGGCATGGGCTGCCAGCATTCTTCATATGGCTTAGCATTTCAAAAAGCCTGTTTGCAAGTCCTACCTGCTCCACAGGAGACCAGCTCTCAGAGGCAGTGCACCAGGTTCCCCTCAAGTCCACACTGGATGCAGAAATGATTTCTGGCTTAGGAGTCTCAGGGTCCAGCCACAGGTCCAACCAGGCAAGCACACGCTGGATAGTTCATGAAGGGTAGTCTTATCTTTCCTTTTCTTTTTTTTTTTTTTTTAAGATCTTATTTACTTATTTGATAGAGAGCTAGAGCAATGACCACCTGGGTGGAGGGAGGCAAAGGGAGAAGGAGAGGCTGGTTGCCTACTCGGTGGAACTCAATCCCAAGAACATAACTGGAGCCAAAGGCAGGTCTTCGTGGACTGAGCTAACCAAGGGCCCGAGAGAGTGATCTCTTGAGCATGAGCGGAGCTGGAAAGAGAGCAAGGGAGACTCTGTGCCCAGACAACACGGGAGGTCAAGCACAGAATCCTCTCCAGCACAGAGACGGAGAAGCCAATGCATCAGTAGAGCACAGGGCATGTCAGCGGTCACTTCTACAGAGAAAAGAAAGCCTGGTTCAGGGAGCGCCAGTGTGTCCAGCGCGAGCACTGGGAGTCAGAAAGGGCAGCAACGGGTGCTGAAAAGCCTGCAGCTAGAGCCGCTGTGGGCAATGATCCTCAGCAGGGAAGGAAGGGCGAGTTGGTTTTCTGGGGAAAGGAGTGCCACGGAGCGGTCAGGATGGAGACCAACTCTCAGAAGAGGTTTCCTGGGGCAGGAAGCTGGCCCGAGGTTGAGGGCCGGGTGGGGCCCAGAAGAGGGTAGGGTCGGGTCATGTCTGACATCCTGGATCCCGGCGAGAACGCTAACTTCGGCCCGGGTTGATTTAAACATAACCAACAAGGCAGTTCGCCCATTTCTCTCGTTCCCGCGCCCCTGCCTTGAGGCCCACACACACCCCAGCTGTTCCCTGCTCCAGAGCTGTTCTCGGCTGTGGCGGTGGTGCTGGAGGTCGGGCCAAGCTTCGCGCATGCAGAAGTGCACTCGGACAGCATCTGCGTCTGTCCCTGGCAGACTGCGGTTACTCGGCGTCATGGCGGCAGCCCCGTCCGTGCGGTCACTCCGTCTTCTTCACAGTCGGCTGATATATCAGTGTCGTGCGTGTGCATGTGTCACATCTCCTCCCACAAGCGCCCCCCAGCGCGCACCAAGCTGTCCCGTCTGGGCTGTCCTGAGCAACGAGGACAACGGCGCCGTCCACTCGGGGTGCAGGGCAGGACCTGACGCGGCTGCTTCCTCACCTCGTGCGGACCCCCAGCGCTGCTCCCTGCCGTCCAGCCGCATTCCGACTGCATGTCCGCGAGGGTGCACAGTGGCCAGCGTTCTGTCGCGCCCGCGGGCCCGCGTGGCTCCCCGGTGTCCGCTCGCATGTCCACACGGTGTCCCGCGGGGGTTCCGGCGGTGGCCGCACCGCGGTGTCTGGCGGAGGGACAGATCAGGCCCCAGAGCCGCCCTCCCGGACCCGCAGCGGGTCTGCGCTCCCAGGACACACAGCACCAGAGCCCACCAACAGCCTGGCAGGAGCAAAGCGTCTTCTCCACACCAACGCCCTCACGTGTCCGCTGCTCGACCCCGCAGGCGGCGCCCTCAGCCACGCTCCGAACCAGCGGCTCCCCGGCCGCGCGGCCCACAGACGCGCCCCACCTTGGCGGCAAACAGTTGCCCACGCCCCCCATGTTTTCCTTCGGTGTCCCCACACCCCCACAGCACCGGCTTCGTCGCCCCGCAAGAGAAGGCGCCTTGCTCCCACCGCACCTCAACCGCCTAGCAGAGGGGACACGTGAGAGCCGCGATATGTGTCCCCGCGGGTCCCCACGAGCGTGGGGGGGGCAGTGGGCCTGGCCATGCCCCGCGTGGGGTGCTGCCCCCCCCCCCAGCCTGCCTTCCAGGAGCCTCTCCTCTGGCCCATGGGGCAGATACCCGGCGGCGTCGGACCGTGACGAGCGGTAAGCTACCGGCTGCGGGGTCGAGGTGCTGGACAGGCTACGGGGGTGGAGCACGTGCAGCCTGCCTACTCGGTGGCCAGGACCGCGGGCCTCGTCCCCTGTGAGCGCGGAAGTCCTGGGCGGCGTTGGACAGCGCGAGTGCCGGACCTCTCGGTGTCCGCCCCCAGGACGGTGCCTGCCTGGTTCCTTCCGCGTGTCGGGCGCTCCTGCCGTCCCCTCTCCCAGGTGTCCTGGTAACCCCGACGTGTGCCTCCTAATGCTCCAGCGCCTTAAGGCCCAGCCCCCCACACCCCGAGCGCCCAGCCGCGACCTCCTGGCCGCTGCCCTTGCGGGCTCTCCGGCTCTCAGACCCAGCCTCTTGCCAGCGCTCCGGACCCACCGAGCCGCAGCCTCCCCGGCTGTCAAGGCTGAAACCTGGGCTTATTCCCCCTGGCCCCAATCCAGACGGTGGTTTTGTCTTTGGTCTTCTTAAAGCCCACGCCTTTCTTACCTCATGTGCGCCCCATGCTCCGCGGTCCGGCTCTGGAACCACCGCGCAGTCTCTTCACACTGTGTTGTTGGTGACAGTCATCCGTGAGCGCGCCCCACGCTTTCTGTCCCGCACGGCGAGCTCCAGACCCTGCTGCAGGGCACGTGGGACCCTGGGCTGGTTCCTCACAAACACGGCTCACGTCTTTGCCGCCACACAGACACAGTTTGCAGAACGAGCCGTGGTGCCTCACGCACCAGTCTCAGTGTTTCACCGGCCACATGATTCACATCTTGGGCCAGATTCTTCTTCGTTGCAGGGCCCGGACTGGTGCCCTGCAGGGCGTTTGACAGCCTGCATGTGCTCTGCCCACTGATGCCAGTACCGCACCCACCCCACCTAGTTTTCACAGCAACCAAAAAACCCACAATCCTTGGGATTTTAGCAAATCTGGAGACCTGAAAAATGGTCTCCAGGTGAGAACAAGTGGTATTCGCATTTGCAAATGCTGTTTGTTTTGCTTGTGTATAATACGTACTTGATAGGTAATCCCAATTTGAGATTATTCAATGAAGGAATGAGAACAATAAAAATAAAACAAATTCATTTTATTTATTCTGAGTCATTTTGCAAACAACAACTCTTATTTCTTCAAATATAATGTCTTTTACCAGGCAGAACGAATCATTAAAAATCATTAAAAATAAAGACTGCCAAAAATGATAATCATGTGGGTAAATATACATTGTTTTACTTTTTAAAAATAAGTTCTTGGTAGTTTACTGCTTAAGCAGAAATAATACCCAAGTGTGATAGTTTAATAAAAATAGGACATCAGTACCATGCTGTCTTGGTGATCACAGCTTTGTAGTAAAGCTTGAAATCAGGCAATGGGATGCCCCCAGTTTTGCTTTTCCTTTTTAACGTTTCCTTAGCAATTCGGGGTCTCTTCCAGTTCCATACAAATTTTAGGATTGTTTGCTCCAGCTCTTTAAAAAATGCTGGTGGAATTTTTATCCAGATGACATTGAAATATAGATGGCTCTGAGCAGTATAGACATTTTAATAATATTTATTCTTCCAATCAGTGAGCATGGAATGGTCTTCCATCTTTTTGTGTCTTCTTTGATCTCTCTGAAGAGTGGATCTCTAGTTCCTTGAGTACAGATCCATTACCTCTTTGGTTAGGTTGATTCCCAGGTACCTTATGGTTCTTGGTGCTATAGTAAATGGAATCAATTCTCTAATTTCCCTTTCTGTATTTTCATTGTTGGTGTACAAGAAAGCAGCTGATTCCTGTACATGCACTTTGTATCTGGCCACATTGCTGAATTGCTGAATTAGCTCTAGTAGTTTGGGGATGGAGTCTTTTGGGTTTTTCATATAAAGTACCACGTCATCTTCAAAGAGAGAGTTTGACTTCTTTGCCAATTTGAATACCTTTTACTTCTTTTTCTTTTACTTTCTCAACTGGCACACTACTCTCTCATCTTGCACACTACTCATGTCTCGCTCACTACTCTCTCATGTCTCACTCCCTATTCTCTCATGTTTCACTCACTATCTCATCTCGCACACTACTCTTTCATGTCTTGCACACTACTCTCATGTCTCCCTCACTATTCTCTTATCTCTCGCTCACTACTCTCATGTCTCACTCACCACTCATGTCTCGCACACTACACTCTCATCTTGCACACGACTCTCTCATGTCTCGCTCACTATTCTCTTATCTCTCGCTCACTACTCTCATGTCTCACACTCTACTCTCTCATGTCTGACACTACTCTCTCATCTCTCACTCACTACTCTCATCTTGCACACTACTCTCTCATGTCTCACACACTACTCTCTCGTGTCTCGCTCACTACTCTCATGTCTCACTCACTACTCTCATGTCTGACATACTACTCTCTCATGTCTTGCACACTGCTCTCATATCTCACTCACTACTCACTCATGTCTGACACACTACTCTCTGATGGCTCACTCACTACTCTCATATCTTGCACACTACTCTCTCATGTCTCACACATTACTCTCTCGTGTCTCGCTCACTAATCTCATCTCTCGCTCACTACTCTCTTTCACTCCATTCATTCATCTCGTGAGTATTTCACATCGGCTCTGGAGTCAGGGTCTCTGACTTGTTTCTTTGTCTATCCTTTGTACCTAATTCATTAAAAGTAGAAATTTTTTAATTTCTTGAAAGAGAATAAAAATAAAAAATAAAATATCCTTTTTGTGTTAAGCAGGAAAAGTGAACAATGGAAAAATTAAATTCTTACAGAAAAGTTTCTGCAACAGCACAGTCATTGAAAGGAAACATCATTGAGCTGAGTGAGTCTCAGGGAGGCAGAAGGCAAGGAAGCTTAGGGAATCTAGTAGAGTCTCCTGGAGATTCTTCCCAGCCCCTTGCAACTCAGGCAGCTGAACATCAGAGGATGTTGTACCAACACTTGGTCTCAGATGGAGGGACTGTCAACTCTATACTTTCTACAACTTGCAGACACTGTAAATATACAGAATGTGCAAGTGTGGTGTGTACTTATGCATTCTGTATATGTACAGTATCTCTGAAAGTTCCAGAAATTGTGCCTGCCTGCAGTTAGAACAATTTTTCACCTTTGATGCGGAGCACATTTTATAAATTTGTATAGACAAAGGCAACAATGAAATAAAAAATAGTATTTTGCAGAAGAGGATGACAGGTTTTTACTATTTAAAAAAAAATGTTAATATAGCTGGTCTTAAAACTCCGAGATGATGAGAATTTCCGATTAGCAGTCCTCAAATTTTCCAGCCAGTACTGTCGGGGCCATTAGTTGAGAAGCTGGAGGCCCTTTAAATACATTCAGATTTCTTACACTGAGAGGACTGCTGGTGTGTCTCAGGGGTCTGATAGCTTGTAAAGGGGCAGATAACAAATGTTTTCAGTGTTGTAGACCATACAGTCTCTGTTGTAGCACCTCCCTTGTGTGAAAGCAGCCACAGGCATTGTGTAAGTGTGGCTGTGTTCTAATAAAAGTTTATTTACAAAAACATGCACCGGTTGCATTTGGCTTTGGGCTACAGGTTGCTTGATTCCTGGTTTAGTCCATTTTGTATCTGTCTAAGGCATGAGGTAGGGATCCGTGCTTATGGATTTTTCCAGATGGCTGCTAGTTGCTACAGTATCATTTACTGAGCAGTGTTACGCAGGGAACAGCATTAACATGGATGAAAAACAAACACCTGCTTGGCAATCTGAAGGATACCAGTGTTTTTCAAGTTTCAGTCATGAGGTCTTATGGGTGACTTGTCTTAATAATGGGTTGTCTTACATAGGAGGAAAGTAGTCTTTCCCCTTATTGTTTGTTCATCCAGATTAAGTTTTAAACTTCTACTTATGCCTTATTTCAGAATTTGTGTCAGAGATAATCAATCTGGGATTTCCTTTACTTTTGAGAATTTGGAGGGCTTTTTAAAAGCACTTATCCCACATGACCTTAAAAGATGAACATGTTAAGCCCTCCTTTCTAAGCCTCTAACCTTACATTCTCAAGTTATGAAGTACATTCAGATAGAGAAGGAAATAATACAAGAGGCATAAAAATTACAAATGAAGATAAATTATCAGTGTATGTTCTTGGAGAACCATAGAAAATCTCCTGGGAAATAATTTTGAAAAAAATAACTACCTTCTTAGGAAAATAATTTCCAAAATTAATTAATTTCTCTTTGTACCTATAAGTAATTAGTTAAATGATGAAGGAGCCATGGACTTCATTTAGAATAGAATCACAAACAATAAAATTGATAAGAAATGCTCAAAAAGTACTTAAAACACCATTAAGGAGCATCACAGAAAAGTGGGATTAATCCTTGTCCTTGGGTATTAGGACTTGATAGTGTAATGATGTATGATGTATGCTCATCCTTAACTAACCCTGAAATGAAATAAAATAAAATGAAGACTGTCTTTTTTTCCCCCTCTCTTTCTCTCTTCATTCCTTCCTTTCGATCAATTTTATTTATTTGACAGAAAGAGAGAGACAGTGAGAGAGACAACACAGGCATGGGGAGTGGTAGAGGGAGAAGCAGGCTTCCCGCTGAGCAGGGAGGCTGATGTGGGCCTTGATCCCAGGACCCTGGGATCATGACCTGAGCTGAAAGCAGACACTGAACCACTGAGCCACCCAGGCCCCCCTAATATGAAGTCTTTCTAACTTACATTTTAAAATGTTTGCATGCAGAAGTAGCCACAGCAATTGGTAAAAAGAATATTATTAAAGGGAATTATTCCTATTAAGTTAGTAAAATGCCTTATGAAGCTTAAACGTAGCTGTTTGAAACTACTTAATATTAATATTGTTTATATTAGCATAATAATGCAAGATTAGTGCAGAAACATAATAGGGTTCGTTAAATATATTTACAGAATTAGCAAAAAATAAATGTGGCATTTCAAATTAGTGATGAAAAATGGATTATTCAATAAGTGATACTGGGACAACCTGGAAAAAAATAATGTTGGATCCCTATTTTACATCTTAAATAGATACAATTTAAAATAAGTCAGCCACAGAGAAAGGACTAGATGCAATTAGAAAATGTTTTGTGTGGCTTATTGGAAAGAGCATGCTAAGGAAAATGGGAAAACCAAATGCTACAAAAAATAAAAAAGATTGATAAATCAGAATAATTAAAAATGATGTGGGGAAAAAAATTGCTGTGAGAAAACACCAAAGATAAATTGAGGAAAATTTAAATATATATGACAAAGGAAGTTCTCTTTATTTATAAAGCATTCTTGTAAATAAATGGGTAAGATTTTAAAAATGGGTAAAGATACGGATGCCTGGGTGGCTCAGTTGGTTAAGCATCTTTCTTCAGCTCTGGTCATGACCCCAGGGTCCTGGGATCAAGTCCCACACTGGGTTCCTTTCTCAGCAGTGAGCCTGCCTCTCCCTTTGCCTGCTCTGCCTATTGTGCCTGCTGCTCTCTGTTCTTCGGCGCTTTCTCTCTCTCTGACAAATAAATAAATATTCTTGAAAAAAAATGGGTAAAGATAGAAATAGGCTGTAAATAAAATGAAAGCGAGAGTTTTATAAATATATGAAAAGTTTTTCACTCTCACAAACCCTTGGAGGACAATTTCCATAAAATTAAGTAAAGGGGTTCCCAAACACCTGCTTTTAGCTCTGAAGATGACAGGAAGGAGCAGGACCTTAAGTCCCTTCGGTACACTGTCTAAACAGAGTAGAAACTCCACTCCTAGGAATGAATCCCACAGGGACACGTGAGCTGCACAGATTACTCCTGTGAGGACAGTGCTCATGTCATCACAGTCATGGTCTGGTTCTCTGCCGCTGGCGAGTGCAGAGATAAAGCATGCTAAAGTGCAGTATTTCATAGAATGCCTTCCTTTGAAAAGAGAGAAGTGAATCTATTTATTGATAACAAGACTTAGGAAACAGTATTTCAAAGTGAGGAGAAGCAGTACACACACTGTGCTCCCATCCGAAGTCCCTGAGATGAACATGCACATATGCATGCATGTGTGCACACGCATTAATTCTGGAAAGACACACAACAAATTAGTAATAGCATTTCTCACTCTGTGGAAGGGGCTGGGGGCTAAAAATACACAATAATTGTTATTTTTTTTAACTTTTTATTTTTTATAAACATATATTTTTATCCCCAGGGGTACAGGTCTGTGAATCACCAGGTTTACACACTTCACAGCACTCACCAAAGCACATACCCTCCCCAATGTCCATAATCCCACCCCCTTCTCCCAAACCCCCTCCCCCCAGCAACCCTCAGTTTGTTTTGTGAGATTAAGAGTCACTTATGGTTTGTCTCCCTCCCAATCCCATCTTCTTTCATTTATTCTTCTCCTGCCCACTTAAGCCTCCATGTTGCATCACCACTTCCTCATATCAGGGAGATCATATGATAGTTGTCTTTCTCTGCTTGACTTATTTCGCTAAGCATGATACGCTCTAGTTCCATCCATGTTGTCGCAAATGGCAAGATTTCATTTCTTTTGATGGCTGCATAGTATTCCATTGTGTATATATACCACATCTTCTTGATCCATTCATCTGTGGATGGACATCTAGGTTCTTTCCATAGTTTGGCTATTGTGGACATTGCTGCTATAAACATTCGGATAAAGGACTAGTGTCCGGAATCTATAAAGAACTTAGCAAACTCAACACCCAAAGAACAAATAATCCAATCAAGAAATGGGCAGAGGACATGAACAGACATTTCTGCAAAGAAGACATCCAGATGGCCAACAGACACATGAAAAAGTGCTCCATATCACTCGGCATCAGGGAAATACAAATCAAAACCACAATGAGATATCACCTCACGCCAGTCAGAATGGCTAAAATCAACAAGTCAGGAAATGACAGATGCTGGCGAGGATGTGGAGAAAGGGGAACCCTCCTACACTGTTGGTGGGAATGCAAGCTGGTGCAGCCACTCTGGAAATAATTGTTATTTTTAAACTACATGTATATATTGCTGTTTGGTTAAGTACTGGTTTGAAAGGATTTAAAAAACAAAATAAAAAACGGTTCATTTTTATTGTGGTAAAAAGCACATAACGTTAAATTTACTATTTTAATGGGTTTTACGTGTTTAAGTATAATTACTGAAGATAATTATATTAAGTTAATATATTAAGTATATTCATGGTGTTGAGCAACACATCTCTAGAAGTTTCTCATCTTGTAAAATGGAAGGAGGTCTGAACACACTGAACACCAAGTTCCCCTTCCTCCTCTCCCCAGCATTTAGAAACCACATTTCAGCAACTGTGTCTAGGACTTTGACTGCTTCAGGTGCTTTGTGTAAGTGGTATCCTATAGCATAAATTTAGCTGTGGCTGGCTTGCTTCACTCAGCATAAGGTCTTTGATGGGACAGGACCTCTTTCCTTGTAATGGCTGCATAATATTCCATTGTCTTGAGACACCATCTTTTCTTTATCTGTTGTGATGATCTGAATGTTTGTGTCCCACCTGAAGTCATTGCTCTAACCCCAACCCCCAGTGGTGATGATGGTATTAGCAGGTGGAACCTTTGGGAGGTGCTTAGGTCATGGGTTCAGAATCCTCTAGAACCAGACGGTGCCTTTTCAAAGAGGCTCAGGCACATGCCTACACTCTTCTGCCCTGTGAGGACGCAGTGAACGTGTGTGGCCCAGAAAAGGATCCTCACTGGTCATGTTGGCACACCAACCCCATATTTCCAGCCTCTAGAACTGTGAGCGGTAATTTTCTGTCGTTTAGAAGGCACCCAGTCTTCATTGTTTTGTTCTACCTGCCTGAATGGATTGAGATATCCCTTCATCCATCAAAGGCCCCTTAAGTAGATTCTACATCTTGGTTAATATGAATAATACTGCATTGAACATGGGTGTGCACCTGTCTCTTGGAGATCCTGCTTTGAAGTTTCTTGGACGTATCCCGGGAAGTGTAATTGCTGGATATGTTTATTCTATTTTAAGTTTTTGAGGAAGCTCCAAAATCTTTTCCTCAAGGGCTGCACCATTTTGCATTCCCACCACAGTACACAGGGGTTCTAATTTCTCATCTACACAGTGTGTTTCTATGGTTCTCTTACCCATAGGCTTTGTAAGGACAGGTAATCCCCAGTGAACCTGAGTGGCCCCACATGTCCTTGCCAGGTATTCTAGGAGCGCAAGACCCTGGAGGCCATTATCAGGGTGTATCAGAATAGCAACCCTGAGAGCTGAGGGGCTGCCTCCCCAGACCCAGTCCAGGTTTGCTTCTGCTCACTCTACATGGATCTCCCCAAGCTCTGTGCTCTTGTCCTCTAAAGCAGTAGGAGCCTTTGCATCTCTGTGGTTCTCAAAAAGGCCTGATGAGTTGGCCCCATATTCATGAAGCCACATCTTCTCTGTTGGGGGAATGGCTTCCAAAACGCTGTCATTCCTGGTTTTTTTTTTTTTTTCCAGGATGGTTGTGACTTCCATGATGCCAGTCTTTCCCTGATGGCAATTGGAAACTTCCAGTTCCTGACTTCTCTCTTTCATAATGCTCTGTGCTGGCCTTTCTCCCCAGATTACACCCTTGACATAAATTGTGTCGATTCTAAGATCTACAGGCTAATGGCTACAAGTCATATCATTCATGCTCTTTTTATTACACATAAAAAAATAAAAATATGCTCGCTATTTATTTGAGATAGTCAGCTGAAATGAGGATTTAGGCTTGAGTGTCCTTCATGTAAATAGAATCTTAAGTCATCTGTTACTATATTTCTAATATAGGCTTTTTGATGATACAGACAAGAATAAATACTACTCCAATTTAAGAAAAACTTCTTTAGGTGACTTTCATCTTGCACATAAAAGGGCAAGATGCCTCTAGAATTATGGTACAGAGGCCTGTGTGTATGGAGATGAGCGTGTCTCTCTGTCCCATTCCTGTCTGCCGGCTGAGCTCCACACTGGAGACACCAGATCTCCTGCCAGTCATAGTCCCTGTGATGCTGTGCTATGCTCAGAACTCTTTTTACTTTCTTATTGGCATAATCTTGTTCCTTCTGCCCTTGAGGATAAATCAGTTAAAAACTATCAAAAGAGTCCAGTTTTGAAAAAGAATCCAAGGTCAGACCCTTTTTCCAGGAGGAGAAAGGCAGGCAGCAGATGCCCCCGAACTTTGCCTCGTGTCACATCTGTGACCGAGAGAGAAGTTTAAAATCCTCCCCATTTGATGTGCATTAGGCAAAGGCACTTAATCATTCAAACCCAAGTGGCTTATCTTCCTTTCAGAGTTTTGATCACTGTACTAATTCAGTAGCCTTCTTTTTAAAAGAAGAGAAAATTTGCAGGACCACAGAAAGATACACCCCCACCCCCGCCCCCACCCCCAGGGAGCTGGGCACATTCTGCAGTAAGAGCTTTATTACTGGAAGTTCCCACTGAAGGAAGATTCAAACCCAGCACCAGTTCCTATTTCCTGGGAGGAAACTTGAGGGTTAGAAAAATGTCTCAAATGGAAGGCAAAGTTAATGTGGTAGTGCTTTTTTCTGTATGCCCCCAAATAATAAGTAAAATGCTCAGTGCATTCATCACCTTGTTGAATATTTTCTACCCTTAAATTCAATAAATTCATTAATTGATTATTAAGGAGGCACACAGTGAGCTCCTGGCTCTCTTGGAAAACCTGCCTCTCAGACACTCCTGGGCAACTTGAGGTGGGAAGGAATTAAGTCTATCCCTGTAAGATATTTCTAGGCATTGTTACTAAGTACCTTGGGCTTAAAACAACAGAAATTTATGCTTGCACGACTCTGGAGGCTAGAAATACAAACTCAAATATGTTGTCAGGGACATACTTCACCCAGAGGGTCTAGGGGAGAACCTTCCATGTCCTCCTTTTTTTAAAATTTATTTTTTATTTATTTTCAGCATAACAGTATTCATTATTTTTGCACTACACCCAGTGCTTCCATGTCCTTCTAATAGTTTGATGTTGTTGGTGATTCTTGGGGCCCCTGGCTTGTAGATGGATCACTGGGATGTCTGCCTCTGTCATCACAAGGCATCTTCCATGTGTCTTCTTGTTGTCTCCCCTCTACTCTCATCTGTCTTACAAACCATCCAGTCATACTGGATTAGGGCCCATCCCAGTGACCGTAACTTGACTGTTGCAAAGACCAGATAACAAACGAGGTCACATTCACAGGTCCCAGTACTGGGATTCCAACACATCCCAACATGACAATGGCCAGGAAGGACAAAGGCAGCTGTAGTCAAATGATAGCTATGCCCTTCCAGTCCATGAACAGGAGAAGAATTAGGCACAAACAAGTCGGCTGCAAGAGAAAGGGAGCAGAGGACAACAGTCAAAAAGACTGCTTCACCAAGCAACTCCTCAGTCTCACTTTTATTAGATAGAAACAATAACCAACAAAAGAGTTGATGAAGGTCAAACATTAGTCACATGTCTTGTGGACAAACAAGAAGGAGGGTAAAGTTTATAGTTAAACAAGCACATTCAAAGGACACATCTAACTAACAACAGGTGCTATTTTGAGGAGAAAGGAGAGACAATGGAAAAGGGAAGCAGGCAGTGGTCAGCCCTGAGCAGGCCGGGCATTCCCAGCTGCTTGCTTCCAGGAAGCTGGTGGCGTTCTGCTGCTGAGCTACCCCAGCTGCTCAGCTTCAAGGTCTTATATCGTCCTTTCCCCCAAAGACCTGTTGCCGGTATATGTATTTCTTAAGGCCGTATCTAAATGTGCTTGGTAACTACTAAAATCATCCAGGGGTTATAGTTTAAGTAATACATTGTTCTGAGGGGCAGTTGCAGAGATAGACTTTCTCATTTTGGCTGTTGTGAGCATTTTTTATAAGGGAGGAAGAGCAATAATCTGGAATTCATAGGAAATTGAAGAAAAATGCTTTTTTTTCTTAAAGATTTATTTATTTATTTGACAGAGAGAGATTACAAGCAGGCAGAGAGGCAGGCAGAGAGAGAGGAGGAAGCAGGCTCCCTGCTGAGCAGAGAGCCCGATGCGGGACTCGATCCCAGGACCCTGAGATCATGACCTGAGCCGAAGGCAGTGGCTTAACCCACTGAGCCACCCAGGCTCCCGAAGAAAAATGCTTTTGAAGAATGTGGGAAGATGAGCAAAGAGCACCCCAAGTGCAACATGCAGTGGGACCGAGAGAAGGAAGTGGGTGTGTGAGCCAAGATGATGCCCGGGGCTTGGCATCCAACATTTAGTGAGCATTTACTATGAGCCAGACGTGGTTTCAAGCATTCCAGGTGCTTTATGTCATTTGGTCTTGTTCAGCAGGTGTCTTCAAATTGCAGAATGAGAAACTGAAGCTCCGAGTTGCACAATGGTCAGTTTCAGTGCTACCCTAGAATAGTGTTAGGTAAGATCAACATAGTTGTTTATTTTCCTTTTCGCTCTTGTTCTTGTTGCCTGATTTGAGATCCATTCCTGGCCCATGCAGAAGAGAGCCTTACAGAATAGGGGGAGGAGGCATGAGAGGATGGCCATGCCCTTGGGGAGGTAGAGGCAGATCTAGGTCCCCCAAGGTTTGGGTTCTGCAAGTGAAGGTGCACCCAAGGACAGTGGTCAGGAGATGTCTGGGCACTTGCTGCTCTTGAGATCCTCTGTGGCATTACAGAATGATGTGTTTTGGCTGCTGTCCAAGCTCCTCCTGGGCTCGGTCCATAGAGCTCTGCCATCTTATTCAGAGTTCCCCCATGGTGCCGCTGCTGATGGTTTCTCTCTGGTGGGAGTGAAATGCAGAGCAGCCAAGGCAGTTACTTCCAGGTTGGGGTGCCAGCAAAGAGAGATTCTCAGCATTGGGAAAATGCATCACCTGCCTCATCCTGGGCTGGGGACTTGCTCAGCATCTCAGGGCATCTTGGTTCAGGTAAATACAAGGCAGTGAAGATGGGCATCCTAGACTTGCGTCTGGCCTGGACACGGTGTCTCTGAGTTCACTTCCCTCTCTGCCTTTCTGGCTTTCATATCCTTTCTCTCTGAAGCAGCTGTCTTAGGAGATCTTCCTATCCAGCCCTTATACCTCTTGTTCTCTGGATCACTCCAAACCTGGAGCCTGATCCTGAGGAACCACTGTAGGTCAGGAATGAATCAGAAGGGTAGGGGACACAGGGGAGAGGCAGATGGAAGTTCCCAGCTCCAGCACCTCGTGCAGAGACTCAGACGCCTGCCACTTGACTGCCAGTCTCCCTGCAGCTCCTTGGGCAGGGGGCTGGACAGCACCCCAGAGCCAAGGCTCTCCATTCAGCCATTTCATGTCATTTTCAACTCTCATTTTAAGTTTCTCCTTCACACGTTGCAGCTGAATGTGCTTCGGTTTTGCTTTCTGCTTCTTACACCTGATTTTAGCATTGTGACTCCCAAGTTATACTTTTTTTTAAATTAGACTAGACATTTTATGTTTGCCAAAGGCAGATTTTGTTACCTCAATCCTGCTTAGCCTATTGAGCAGCCTCTGGAGATGACCCTCTCCTGCTTCGCAGTCCCCAAGAAGCCCAGTGGGGACAGGCTCACAACCTTCTGGGAGAGGGTGCTACCTGTTCTTGGGGTGGGGTGGGGGAGTTTCAGTGAGACCTGACTGCTCAGCTGTATGCCCTGCCCCTGTGCAAATCATAAGGGGGTGAGAGGGGAAGCCTCTGCCTTTATCCTAATGGAGTCATGGATTGTTAACTTCCTGTGTTTCACTGTTCTGTTTGGATTAATGAGTCAGAGTTTATTACCCTGAAGATAAAAGTTGTTGGTGGTAGCTACATCTAGGTTAAGAGACTGGGCATTCTGAGTGCCTGGGGGGCTCAGGTGGTGAAGCATCTGCCTTTAGCTCAGTAATGATCCTGGGGTCCTGGGATCGAGCCCCGCCTCGGGCTCCCTACTCAGTGGGGCGGCTGCTTCTCACTCTCTCCTGTCCCAGCTTATGTGCTCTCAGTGTATGCACATGCATTCTCTCTTTCTCAAATATATTAATAAAGCCTTAAAAAAACAAAAACAAAAAGAAACACCAGAGTGAGGCATTTGGGGGCCCTCACTGTGTGAAGTTGGTGGTGGGTATATTCCCACTGTGTTAGAACAGGTGAGAAATTTTGCCAAGCATCCTGCCACTCTGTGACTCCAAACGAGGCATGATGGCAGGTGAGTCCCATGTCACTGCCATGATGTTGGTAGTGAGCATGGTGGCTGACTAACAAGGAGACCAGGAGATCTGCACTGAGAGGTGGGGTTGGGTGGGGTTCCCCATCACCCCAGGGAGTGTAGGTGAGGAATTGGGTTTCTCACTGCATTACAAATCAGGCTGGGTTTCCTTCACGTTAATGGAAGTGCACTTCTTGTTTAAATATTTCTTATTGTGGTAAAACAGACATAACATAGAAGTTAGCTTTGTAACTATTTTTAAGTAGATGGGTCAATGGCATTAGCATTTTCACATTGTGGTCTCTCCAGAATCCTTGCCATCTTGCCGAACTGAAACTCACTGCCCTCTAGATACTAATTCCCCATCCCTCCCTTTCTCCAGACCCTGGCAACTGCCTTTCCACTTTCTGTATCCATGAATTTGACTCATCTGGGCACCTCATCTAAGTGGCGTCATACCATTTTGGTCCTTCCGTGACAGGTGGATCTAATGTAGCATAATGTCCTCTAGGTCGATCAGTGCTGGGGCGTGTGTCTAATTCTGAAGAATGTTTTACAATATATATATGCCAGTTCTGCTCATCTCCTCTCCTGGGGGATCTGTGGACTTTTCCACCTTTTGGCTGTAGTGAATAAAGTTGCTGTGAATTTGGGTGAACAAATATCTTTGACACCTTGCTTTCAGTTCTTTTGGGTGTATTCCTACAAGTGCAATTCCTGGATTCTGTGACAATTCTATTTTTAAGTTTTTGAGGAACTGTCTGCTTTGCTGTGTTACATACCAGCAGTGCACCGCAGCTGCAACTCATGCTCATCAACACATCTTATTTAAAAAAAAAATAGTGAAAGGTTGGGAAGTGGTGTCTCACTGTAGTTTTGATTTGCATTTCCCTGATGACTTCTGATGTTGAGCATCTTTTCATGTGTTCTTTGGGCATTTGTATGTTTTCTTTGGATAAATATCTATTGAAGTACTTTGTGCATTTTAAAATCAAGGTGTTTCAGTTTTTGTTTGCTGGGATGTACAACGTTCTTTATATATTATGGATATGAACCCCTAATCAGATAGAGAATTTGCAGATATTTTCTGTCATTCATGGGTTGCCATTTCACTCTGTTGATGGCATTCTTTGAAGCACAAAAGTTTTAAATGTTGATGGATTTGAATTTATCTATTTTATCTTATGTTGTCTGTGCTTTTAGTGTCCTATCCAAGAAATCATCATCAAATTTAATGTGATAAAGCTTTTGTCCGGTTTTTCTTCCTGAAGAGTTTTTATAGCCCTAGGTCTTGTGCTGAGAACTTTAATTCATTTTGAATTAATTTTTGTATGCTGTATAAGGTGAAGGTCCATTTTTATTCCTTTGCATACTGTTATCCGATTCTCCTAACCTCGGTTGTTGGAAAACCATCCTTTCCCTGTTGTGTAATCCTGGCACCCATGTTGAAAATTATTTGTAGATCCCTTTGCAAAGCATTAACATCTTAAAAATATCAAGGTTTCCAAAACATGAACATGGTATAGCCTTCCAGTTATAAATTTACAAATTTCATTTCTTTCAGCAGCATTTCATAGTTTCCAGTGTACAGCTCTACTACCTCTTGGTTAAGATTATTCCAATGTATTCTATTCTTTTTGATGCTGTTACACATGAAATTGTTTTCTTAGTCTCCTTTTTAAATTATTCATTGCTGGGGTATTGAATTGCAACAGATTTCTGTATGTTGATTTTGGTCAACTATCATTGATTAATTCTAAAAGTGTTGTTGTTTCCCTGGAATCTTCAGGGTTTTCTACATATAAGATAATGCCATCTGCAAACAGAGATAATTTTACTTATTTCTTTCCAATTTGGATTCCCTTTCATGGCTAAGGGTTCTGGCTTGTACTTTCCAGTATTATGTTTAGTAGAATTGACAAAAATCTGGCATCCCTGAATTGTTCCTGATCTTAGTGGAAAAAACTTGTAACCTTTCCCTGGGGGGGTATGATACTCACTGTGTGTTTTTCATATATGGATTTTCTTATGTTGATATAGTTTCTTCTATTAGTAGTCTGTTGAGTGCTTTTATCATGAAAATGTGCTGAATGTTGTCAAGTGCTTTTTCTGCATCAATTGAGATGATCATGTGACTTGCCCTTCTTTTCGTAATGTGACCTATGACACTGAATGTTTCTTGTGTATTGACTCATTCTTGCATTCCAGGAATTAATCGCACTTGGTAATGGTGCATAATCCTTTTCATATGCTACCAAATTCAGTTTGCTAGTATGTTGTTGACAATTCTTGCATTGGTCTGTAGTTTTTTTTTTTTTTTCTTGTAGTATCTCTGGATTATGGAGTAATGCTGAACTCATTGAATGAGTCAGGGAGTTCTCTCTCCTCTTCATATTTCTGGAAATGTTTAAGAGGATTGGTGTTGGCTCTTCTTTAAATATTTGGTAAAATCACCAGTGAAGCCATCAAGTCAGATACTTTTCTTTGTAAGGAGACCTGATGACTGATTCAGTAGCCTTACTTGTTATGGATCTGTTCATATTTTCTATTTCTTTCTAGGTTAGTCTTGGTGAAATTTCATATTTTTAGGAACTAATCCATTTCATCTCAGTTATTCAATTTGTTACTATACAGTGTTCACTGTATTCTCTTATAACCCTTCCCTATCTATAAAATCTGTCGTAATGACCAACTTTCATTGTTGCCTTTAGCTGTTTGAGTAGTCTCTGTTTTTTAATTAGTCAGTGTTGCTAAGATTTTTATTTTGATTTTTGAAGATTCAACTCTTGATTTTGTGGATTTTCTGTTTCTATTTTCTATTTTGCTTATCTTGTTTTGTTTATCTTGTTTTTATTCTCTATTTTGCTATCTCTATTTTGCTAATTTTTATTATTTTTTTTTCCTTCTGCTAGCTTTTGATTTCATTTGTTCTTTTTTTTTCTAGTTCCTTACGGTGTAATGTTAGGTTGCTGACTTGAGATATTTCTTCTTTTTCAATGTAAGCATTGATAGTTATAAATTTCCCTGTTAGCACTTCTTTTACTACATCCCATAAGTTTTGCTAGGTTGTGGTTTCATTCCCATTTGTCTCAATAAATTTTCACATTTCCTTTGTGATTTATTCTTTGACTCATTTGTTGTTGACGGTAATGTTCAATTTCCACATATTTGTAGATTTTCCAGTTTTCCTTCTGAAACATTTCTGGTTTCATTTCATTTTGATCAGAAAATATATTATTCACAATCCCCACCTTTCTAAATTTTTTTAAGACTTGTTTTATGGGCTAACATCTGGTCTATACTAGAGAATGTTCCATGTCTTTTTGAGAAAAGATGTGTATTCTACTCTTGTTGGATGGAGTATTTTGTAAATCTCTGTTGTGACCAATTGGCTTATAGTCTTGTTGAGGTCCCCTAATTTTTACTGATCTTCTGTGTGATTATTCTGTTTGTTATTGAATATGTGGTATTGAAGTCTCCTTCTTTTATTCTAGATCAGTCTATTTCTCCCTTCAGTTTTGTCAGTTTGATATGTAGGTGCTCTGATGTTGGTTGCACATTTATTTATAATTCTTATATCCTCTTTGTGAATTGAGCTCTTATCATTGTATAATGTTCTTCTTCATTGCTTGAAACACTTCTTGCCTTAGTCTGTTTTATCTGATATTAGTATACCCAACCCTGGTCTTTTGGTTACTAATTGCATGGAATATCTTGTTCTACCTTTTTTACTTCCCAATCTATGTTTATATCCTTACATCTAAAATGAGAATGTTATAGAAAGAATAAAGTTGGATCCTGGGTTTTTTGGTCTTAGTTTTTTGGTATCATTCCACCAATACAGGCCTTTTCATTGGGGAACTTAATTCACTTACATTTAAAGTGGTTACTGGTAGGATTGCCTACTATTGGCATTTTGTTATTTGTTGTCTTTCGGTCTTAACTGTCTTGTTCTTCCTTTATTGTCTTCTTTTGAATTTAACTTTTTTACTCATTTTGATTTATTCATTTTGATTTAACTTTCATTTTCTTTTCTGTAAATTCTATAATATTTTCTTTGTGATTTCTATGGGTATTGCATATAATATCTTAAAGTTATGATAACCTGTTTTTACCTGATATTTAACTTTATTGCATACAAACCCTCCTTTTAGCTTTTTTACCCACATCTTATTCATTTGTTTATTTATTCACACACACTTTACCTTATTTACAAATTACATCTTTATATATTTTGTACTTAGTAACATAGATTTATAAGTATTATATATACTTAAATATATACTTATATGGCTGTTTGTTGCTAATCTTGTAGAAGAATAAAAAGTGGAGTTATAATGGATGTCAGTAATTTCTCAAGAGAAGTGGAAAGGAGTAACAATCCAAAATTACAATAATACTTTGCTGGTTTTTGTATTTGTCCATGTACTTTTCTCTCCTGGAGAATATGATATTTTCCTATGGTTTTGAGTTGCCATCTAGCGTCCTTAATTCCAACTTGATAGACGTTCTTTAGCATTTCTTGTATGGCAGGTCTAGTGGTTATGGACATTCTCAGTTTCTGTTGTTGATCTGGGAATGTCTTTCTTTCTCACTCATTTTTGCAGGACATTTGCCTAATGTTGAATTCTCCCTGACCTGTCTTTTTGCCCGAGGAACCCACTGATAGTTTTACAGAGGCTACCCCGTATATGATGAGCCACTCTTCTTTTGGTGTGGGTCTGTTTGTGTTTATCCTCCTTGGCATTTGTTAAGCTTGTATTGCTATATCCACGACTTTCCTCAGACTTGTGAAATGCATGGTCATTACTACTCCACCTTTTTTTCTGTCATTTCTCCCCTGCATGTCCCATAATGTCTATATGGTTCAGCTTGATGTTCTCCCATCATAAGTCTCTCAGGCTTTGGCTCACTGTCCTTTTTTTCTCGTTTTACTCTTCAGTCTCAATAGTTTCAAGGGACCTGTATTCAAGTTCGCTGAGCCTTTCTTTCTATTTGCCTCTTCTATTTAACCCCTCAAATGACTTTTTTTCAATTCAACTTTGTATTTTTCATCTCCAAAATTTCTATTTGATTGATTCTTTTTTTTAAGGATTTTATTATTTATATGACAGTCCGAGATCACAAGTAGGCAGAGAGGCAGGCAGAGATGGGGTGGGGGGAGCAGAGAGCTGGATGCAGGGCTCCATCTCAGGACCCTGGGATCATGAACTGAGCCAAAGGCAGAGGCTTTAACCCACTGAGCCACCCAGGTGCCCCTCCATTTGATTGTTTCTAATAATTCCAAATTCTTTGTAAATATTATATTATAAATATTTTGCTCATATATTTTCTTGATTTCCCTTATTTCTTTTGTCCATGTTTTCCTTTAGCCTTTAGAGCATATTTAAGGCAATTGTTTTAAAGCCATTCTCTAGTAAGTCCAAAGCCAATGTTTCTTTTGGCATGGTTTCTGGAGATGTATTTTGTTCCTTTGAATGAGCCATATTTTACTTCTTCTTTATATAGCTTGTGATCTCATATTGAAAACTGGATATTTTTAAAAACAGCCCCCTCTCCCAGGCTTTGCATGCTGGCTTCATGCAGGGGAGACCCTTGCTAATCAGCCTGGCATGCACTTTTCTCATACCTGTGTTATCCCTACATCTGTGCACATGCTCTCTTCCCAGTTCTCCCATTGGTATGGCTGTTTTTAATGTCTTCCTTTTTGTAAGGCTCACACCCTTGCTCATTTTAGGGATGTTAGCTGTTCTATTGTATTCCTCAATCTATAATCACTTGCCCCAGATGTCTGTGTCTGTAATGACCTTTAGGACGTTTTTCATAAGTCATACCTGCTGCTTCCACTGTTTTCCCCTTTTCTGAGCTGTGAGCCACTTTTGGTTGTCTGAACTCTGTGTTGGGTGTCCCAAGACCAGTCCCTCAGGTATCCCCTAGACAGGTTAGAAATCAAAAGGTCTCAAAGTAGTCCACTTTGCTCTCTCTGGTTTGCAAAGGGGACTCACTTATGGTGACTACTCTGCTCAAGGTGTTCTGCCCAACACAGTCACGGAATTTCCTGCCCTGCCACATGTGGCTCCTTCTTGACCAAGCACTCACTTGGTTGCTGTGACTCTGGCCATTCCCATAGTTCCCAAAGGTTATTTTGGTCAGTCTCTAGTTGTTTTTGGTGTTTCTGTGGAGGGAACAAGCCTGGAGTTTTCTTGTGTGTCATCTTGCTGACATCACTCTCCTGAATTTTTAAGTAAGTTTTTAAAATATCCAGTCTATTTCAAAATGTGCTGGTGCATACATGTTCGTGTTCTGTTATTTTCGTCTCCCAGTTTCCATATTTTTAAAATGAAAACACAGTGTGAGTGGGTTCCAGTTACTGCTGGAATAAGAAGTCTTTACCCTGTCAGACTGATATGTGTGATGCCTAAGAGGACCTTTAAACCGATGGACCGTGTGTGAGTGGAGAGGCTCCTCCTTGCACACAGATGTGTTTCCTGCACTGAGGGCTGGTATCCATCTCTCCAGATGCTGCTGGAAACACCATGTGTCTGGACACTCATAGCATGAAAGGGCACTGCCAAGGCTCCCAGGTACCAGGGACCATCCCACTGGTGCTCAGGCCATGATAGTTAATGTAATAACACGCTGGCAACCAAAGCAGCCTTCCCTCCTCAGGGGAGGTTTGTGGGCTGACGGAGAGCTGGAACCCCACCTGGGACGCAGTACTCAGGCTCCTCCCATGTCCCTGCTGACCTCCAGCCATGTCCTGTGTACCTCTATCACTGGCTCTGCAAATCCCCTCTGCCCTTCCCTGCAGCCCATTTTCAGGCACCCTCACTTCCCATTTCCTATGAGATGTTTCCTGAGGGCCAGCTGGATGTGACCGTCACCCGGGGGGGAAGCAGTGCCATATTGGGGAATCACTAAATTACCACTTCTGTGGGGCACATCCTCACAACCAAGGGACCCCAACAAGTGCAGCAGGGAGGCCACTGGCAAAGAAGGGACAGGTCCACAGGCCCCCTCTCAGGGCCCTCTCCAGGGCACCCCCTCCAGAGGAAGGAGGGACAGTCCTCTCTCTGACCTCAGCCTGTGGAGGGTCAAGGACTCGGAATCCTCGTGAGACTCTCAGGGCGCAGGCCCTCCCCCAGGAAGCCCTGAGTGAGCTGCATCCACATGAGAAGATGGGGACCCTGCTTCCCATGGCCCCCACCCACGTCCAGCTAGTCACTGGAACTCTAACAGATGCTGATTTCACGGCAGCTAGTTGGAAAAAAAGGGAAACCCAACAACGACAAAAGCCAGGCTGGACACCAGGAGGCAAACCACCTTGCAACTTTCCAAGAACTGGACTCACTCCATTTCACTCAGTCCTGATCACTAATTAGCTCCATTTCAGGTACAGTCTGTAAAGATAGATTCCCAGCCCAGGTTCACAGCAACCCCACTCCCCTCCCCCAACCAGGCCCTGCTGGGTCATCCCACTGGAGCAGGTGCCGGTCTGCACCCTGAAGCCTCCCTGAGTTCTCCTTGTCTGGGGTCTGCATCGCCCTTCTGGCTCGGACACTCAGTACCCCTCACAGTGCGACGTCCTGACCTGGTTTGCAGGCTCGTCCCCTGGCCAGCCCATGTCCTAAACATCCTCCCGTGTCCTGGGGGCAGCCTGCTAGCCCCCTGTGTCCTCCTTCCCCTTGGTTTCTTCCCTGCAGGTGTGCCCTGCCCACGTCATCCCTGCTCTGGTGGCCTCAGTCTAAACTCTGCTGTGGAAACCCCGCATCTACTGCCTCCTCCTCCAGGGAGCACTCCCTGACTTCAGACCAGTGCACCTACTGCATTTCGCTGTGGACCCCAGGCTCTGGGGCTCCTGATCTGGTGGTGCTGGTTCATGGCCCACAGTCCCAGCCTGCACAGCCCTGAGAGCCTGGCTCTGGCCCCTTGCACTTGGTGTCTAGTATGTTTTCTCACCCATCAGCCATTGGAATCTTGTAAGGAAAGTATTTACGGCATTTTCAGGTGAAAGCAGCTGTCTTCTCATAGAATCCCAGCTCCTAAAAATCCTTTTAAATGATTCTTTGTATATAGAGCATATTATAGTTTTATCACTGGTGGGTGGGTAGGTCTGATGTAAAATATTTTACAGGATTCCTAGTGCCCAGTCACCAGAGTGATGACGGAGGGCAAGGACAGCTATGACCGCTTCTACAGAATAATTTTGAATTCACAAAACCCATTCATTATGAGACTGAAAAGTTGTGCATGACATAAGCCTATGGTGACATCTACAAGCACGTTGTTCCGGGTCCCCTGCCCTTAGATCCTCTCTGCACAGGTTAGCCTTTCAGCTGCATTCAGGACTTCTGAATTGCTCATGCTACAATATTCCATAGCTTTATGGTTCATCTCATTTAGTAAAATGAGGCTTAAAAATCACACTTGAATAAATACGGAGCAAAGGTCAAACTAACTCTTTTCTTAATCATTAAAAGATAATATCAGGAATTCTGTCCTTTTTGTAAAGCATTCCAAAATTATATAAGTTAAATTACATTTACTTAGTACACACTGTCTTTTTAAAATCAGTCGTAGATGGTGAGTGATCTGAGGGACTGGCCCACTCAGACAGAGATGCATAGCCTCCTGTGCTAGATATCCTGACTTCTTCTGATTCAAGTTTAAAGAAGTTTCTTGGTGTTTTAAGAGACTGTGGCAGAAGTATGACTTCTTCTGTCTCAATCATTTGTCATGCAAGGTCCTCCTTCTAGTGTATTTTACACAATTGGCATTGACTAGTCATAAGCCACAACTGATGGTCATGAGAGCAGGGTCAGTCAGGGAAGCAAGGATTTGGGGCAGGGAGGAACTGAGCTGTTGTGATCCACTGAAATGGGCAGGAAATGGGCTCTCTGAGTTCATCAGGCATCTGGGATGCAGGACACCTTCTAGAAGTCTGGTTTAGTGAGTCTCTTAGCTTTCCCGGACCACATGTATTTGTAATGAAGATTCTGTTTTCTGCCAATACCACTGTATTGTGAGTGGGGGAGGTTAGTCCCCCTTGTAGGGTCTTTAAGGAACATTCCAGCATGGTCGTGGAAGTCACACACAGGAAAGCTAAGAAATGACCGGACTTGTTACGCCCTTGGGTGCTAGGGCAGGAGGCACAATCGGCACTCCTTGCTGGTGGCCACATGGCAGGCGGGCCTAGGAGGTAACTGTATCCAGCAGGTACAGTCCTGAACCACTGAGAACACCTGGTCAGCTCCATGTATTTCAAGTTGGGATGGCCACAAAGACTTGAGGGGATTTCACTGTTATGTTTGGAGTCCCTGGGTTATAGACATAGGAAGGTGAGATGGAGACCTTGTGACAGGAGCCAGCCTGACCACCCTGGTGAGCCCCAGAGGGGGCTCACAGCCTCTGCCTGGCGATGTTGAGTCATCAGGGGGAGAGGAAAAGTTAACAATTTATGATCAGTCTTTACCCTTTATTCTCATTTTCAACCTTACTTTCCTTCTCAGGTAAGAGAACCAAGACTCTGGTACTGCCCAGGACAGTTCCAAAATATATAAATAGTCTTTCATCACCTGAAACTGACAGAGAGGAGACATTTCAGTTCATTAATGGTGATGTGGGACTGAGATTTGTGCATTCAGCTGAGGCTCAGAGGTCTGTGGTGTCCACAGGGCCCTGGATCCCAGCTCCTGGCCACCTTTCACACTCTGCTCTGAAAGAAAAGGACACTGCATCTTTCTCTTTTTGTTCCTTCTTTTACTTCTTTCTACCTGGCCTGGTTCCACAAATCATTGCCCATGGGATTCCTGTGCTTTCCTCTCAGTCTATAAATCACAAGCACCCCTTCCCTACTCCATGGTAGGGGCTAGCCAAGGCATCACTGTCCCTTCAGTTTTGCATGGAAAAAGAGTGGAAGTCCATGAAGAGTCAGAAATGTAGGCACAGACACTGCAGGACAGTCACACTTTGCATTAAAGCTACTTAACAGATACTGTTTTCTTCCCTGGTTCATCACTGCCTCACTAAGATTACATTTATGTCACATGTGGGCAGAAGGCTCTTACAACCCTAGTTTGTAGCACCCACCACTGTGTCCTGGGAGTGGGTGGCCAGAAGCTGAGGTGGGGTGCTGCCCTGGCAAGGGGGTGGGGGCGGGGAGCCCAGGGAAGCAGTGCTGAGCATTCACTCAACCCTTGATCTTCCCTGTTACTACCCCGGGCCATGGTATGACTCTGTAGGCAGATCATGTGGTCTCCAGGTCTCTCCCAGTACATCCAGCTGAGAAGCCATGATCCCAGAACCTAGACCCCCAGGAGTCCAGTAAACTATTGGTGGCACAGAGCAGGGCAAGTAAGCCCAGTGATGGGACAGGCAGAGCCCCCACAGAAGCAGCAGAATATGTCAGAAGCTCCTCTGGGCTTAAGTGAGCCTTCAAGAAACAGGCATCGAATGGAAAACACCACCCTTGTATCAGGACACCCAAGCACACTTCCATCACTTTCAGTGCACAGCATTCTCAAAAACACAAACTAAAAGGCTTCGAGACATGAGAACGGAATGAGAGAATTATATCTTTTAATATTTCCAGAATATTTAAAGTGGGTTTGTAGAGTGAAAAAATATAGTGAAAGTATTTTTTTTTTCTCAATCACTGTTTAAGCATCTATAAACATTTATAAGTAAAACAACCTGGGACAGAAATATAATAGAGACTGCACACATTCATGAATCTGTCTGACCCCTAACAAGCTTAGCTTGGGAGGTATGGAGTGGTTCCTACATTAGAAGCGCAATTATAAGTCGTTAAAATGCCCACTTGATCACAGTACATAACATTTTTATTGCTTCACTTGAATGCTCACTTAAGAATTTTCGCTGAAATGTATTCAGAGAAGAGACAGTTAAACAATAAAAGTGAGGTATTGCAAGACCATAATACTGACTTAGGAATAGTTGGGATAGAAACCACTGCCCCTGGCTTAGCCTTTCTGCATGTTACGTTTGTTTGTTTGTTTGTTTGTTTGTTTTGGGGGGTGGTAATTTTTGAGTGAAGGAAGAATGGTCTTTCAATGCTCACGGGAAGGAGTGCCAGAATTTTCTGCCTTTCTTTCCATGCGAAGCAGGCCTGTGAGGGACTAAGCTGTACCTTTCTCCTCCAGATGTCCCTGGCTTCTTCTGATGTGGAATCTTGGCTCTCTCTGCTGTCCTTTAAACTCCTGGGCATGAGTGAAATCTTGTCATGGGGTCTTTCTTTTAGTCAGAGTTTGTAGGGCTTCTAAGCCCATCTGTGCAAACCCTCCACATGCTGACATAGGTAGTAGGTAGTTGTGGCATAAAACAAAGGGTAGTTTGAAGGCATGAGACAGATGAAAGATTGACTTAAGACAGACAGTCACTCAGCACCCTAGTCTCAATGTTTCTTTCTTGGCATTTCCCCTGAGAATTCCTACTTAGTGTTTTCATGATTCAGCAGTCCTATTTGGTAGGAAAACCAAGGAGTATGTGTAGATAAAACCTCCTGTAAGTAAGTGCATTCCTCCCAGCAAGTGCCCTAGTGTGGGGGACATTATTCCAGAAACCTCCCACCCTCAGTCTCAGGGGCAGGCCTCTCCAGGGATGACCCCTTGGCCAAGAAACTTTTCAGACCTCAACCTCTGTTTTTCTTTCTTGCCATAAAAAACAGCCTGATTAACCTTAACACACAGGGCCATGGCATGGATTTCTTGAGAACCTGCTTATGAAAAAAAATCACATTTAGTGTCCTGGAAACAGTCAGATCTCAACACAGGTGGGACCTTTTCTTTAGTTCTCTGTCTGTGTGGTTCAAGCCAGCAGAGAGGCTGATGGGGACTTCTCTTCCAGCTCTATGCCGACCCTGGCTGTTCAACAAATATGTTTGGATGAAGAAATGAAGGAGAGAACCTGACTTAAAAGAATGCCATAAAAGGGTGGTTCCATTTCAGAAAGGGACTTCTCCAGATTGAAAAGCTTTTATGGCTCATGGTAAATCAAAAGTTTGAGGCCTCATCGGCCTCTTGGACCCTGGGGGGGAAGAATAGGAGGGATGTTTTGAAAGGCAGTGACCATTTCTATGACTTTTCATATCCCACATCATAGTTTTCCCTGTGATTGCAAAGTCGACATCAGTTACGTGTATCATCCTTCTCTGTAGCTGATCGGCTGCAGGTCTCTGCTCGTCTGCATGAGCCTCAGGTGTGAGGCTTCAATCACTAATTTGCTGTCTTGCTTTCTTAGCATTTACATGAATGAGATAAATCTTTGCTTTTATTCATTTGTAGAAAGTATTATATATTATATTGGCATTTCTGAAATGTTTGTAGGAAAGGTTTGTGATAAAACGTAAATGTGGGAAGATCCACTCTCTTAGATGAGGGAGAACTTTATTCTAAAGCTTTGTCTGTCTGTGAAATAATACAGAAGAGAGGTGGCAACAAGCAACCTTGTTTTACAAAGCAGACAACAGCAAGAAACTTTCCTGCTCTTCATCAGTCACATGGATTGGTTCCTTTGAAGGTGGGAGTGGTTAGGGGTGTGGCTAAAGTAGGGGTTAGAGAAGTCATTGGAGGAGGGGTTAGGGGAGGGGTTAGGGGAAGTGGTCCCCACCAGTCTCCTGGGAGCCATCCTTGGGCCACACATGTACATAAGGGTCACAGACCACAAGTCTGTCTGGGGCCCCCAGTCCTACAAGCTTATCAAATTATGCAGAAATTAACTTCTCTGCCTGAAGGCCTTGCTGCCTCTGGGCACCTGTCTGTCTGTGTGGGAGCTCAGGTGGCTTCTGTACAACCCCCACCCCACTCCAACCCCCCCCACCCCTGGAATTGGCAGCTGCAGTGGGGCGCAGACCCTGCAGGGACAGCCCCAAGGCACATAGGTGGCAGTGGAACACCAAGGGTCTTCAGTCCTCACATCAGGCATGGGCACACTCTGTCACTTGACCTCCTTCCTGGCATCCCACCCTAAGAACCGGGACCCCTGCCCACAGCCACACTCCCTCAATCCCCCAAGAGGGGAAGGGGGTGCTGGTGGGCAGTCCCCTTCAGTGCCCTGGGCCTGGGCATTGGGTCCCTGGGGATCTCTGTGGCACGCCCCACACACCCTCAGCTCCGGGATCGAGCTTGTCCCTTGCGGCTCTGAGTGTGAGAAGAGGAGCTGAGGGCGCTAAGATGGGATTCTCTGGGGTGAGAAGGCTCCTAGGGTGGCCCTCCACTACTCCCCGCAGGAGACTGCAGGGGGTGGGGCAGGATTTCTCACCTCTGCCCTCAAGGCCAGCCATGTGTCTCCCAACTGCGGCCCCACTCTAATCTAGGATTCCATCCTTCCTAAAGCCTGTGAGGGATTTCTGCCTCGGCAAACCCTCCCTAAAGCCACACAATCTCCAGGTGGAGGGAGAGCAGGAGAGGATGGGCAGTGCGAGGTCCCAGTCTGGGTTTTGTTCACCTTGTCAAGGAAACTGAAGAAGAGGGAGGAAGGGGGTGGGGGTGGACCCCGAGATAAACCGTCCTCCAAGCCCCATTCATTCTGGAAGCCAAAGCAGGTCCTCGGGGAGAGAAGACCCTGATCCTTCCCTCCCACAACAGCAGGGCACACACAGAAGCCATCACCACTTATGAGGGGAAAAAAAAAATTTATTTTGGGGAAGCTAAGTAACTGTGGCATGAAGACGCCATTAGCCCATAGATGATGTACTAATGTGAGAAAAAAAAGTTTTTCTCTGCACCGTTTGTGTTTTTTCTTGGAGGAAAGTTGTCCTGCCAGGAAAGGCATTAGAAGCACACAGTCGCTGACCAGGTGAACTGTCTTTTTTAAGGAGGGAGTGCCTGGGGTAGTCGGCCTGCAGGGTGCGGCCTGAAGGGCCCGGCACCAGGGACCCATTCTGGCAGGGTCTGCTTGGGCACTCTGGCACCCTGGTGGGGAAGGGCCACTCGATGCACTTGGTCTTGTTGGCATAGTTCTGAGCCCTGGTGGTGCCCTGTGGACTCACTGTGTCCCTCATCACTCTCCTCTGCTCTTGGTAGGAGAGAAGTCTTTGGTAGCAGACATCGGGGTCTGCCAAAGCCTGGAGATCCTTTTTGCACCAGCCGACCTCTGGGATCCTGAGTCCCTGGTATGGCAAAACTTTCTCCTGTAAGATCTGCCTAACAGCCCTCACGACCATCTGAGCCTCCGCAGAAGCGCTGTCCATGGCTGACCTGCCCATGACTTGTCCCCGGCCCTGGGATGATGAAGCCTTGCCCTTTTGAATGGAATCTTCCAGTCCTCTACGTCTACTGGGAAAGAACCACTGGAGCAAGTGCATCATCCTTCTCCTGAAATAGTTTTCCGGAGGCGCCTCCTCCTTCTTCAGCAAGATCTCACAGGCCTTGCTTCCCGAGGCCTCTCTTGACTCCTTGCTCTGGGCTGGACGTCTCACTTCACTGATCTGGAGCAACTTCATTTCTGACAACCCTTTGGCAGGCTCTCTCAAGGGGGACCTCCTGGAGCTCTCTCTCTCCTCACAGGGGACACATGACTTCCTCAGGCTCTTACACTGGTGCTGCAGTCCCAGGGGTCCTAGCTGCCTGTGGGGGCTCTGCTCATGGGATCTTTGGCCATGCAGCACCTCAGAAGTAGATGTGTCTTCACTGGACCTGCTCTGGAAGCCAGACAGTGATCCCTGAGCAGCCAAGATGTTGGCAGCGAGGAACATGTTGGACTGACAGTCTTGAAAGAGACTCTCCGTCGCACAGTCTTGAAGGAGGACCCCAGTTTCACAGTCTTGAAGGAGCATGGTGGGGGTGGCATCACGAGGCCGGTTCTCTGACTCCATCAACTTCCGGGGCTCCGATCCCCTGCATTGTGCCTCAAGGCATAGCTCTTTGGGGTCTCGGATGACCAACTTTGTATGTTGTAGGGGGATGTCACTTTTCCCTGCAGACCCTGATCTCAGCTTGCCACGGAGGCCTTGGTTGTTGGCCAGCACACGGGGTTCTAAGGTGACTCCCCAGGCAGGGTCCTCCTTGAACTCCCCCACCTCCCCGGGCTCTTTGGCACTCAAATTCTGGGGCTCTAAGTTGACCTCTAGCATGGTCACGTCCCGTGAGGCCGAACCCCCATTAACCCTCCTTGGCTCCTTTGTGGCCGATCCTGGACTTGGACTTGACTCTAAGTTGCTGTTTATAAGAGTCCTAGAGGCAGTCTCACTGTGCCAGATTCTGCCCACAAAGCTGTATGTGAAGGTCCGAGAAGGTGGCCTGGGCCCCTGTAGAGCCAAAGGACCACCCCCAGGTGAGGTCCCTTCCAGAGCCTGCTGGATTTCCTTACACGTAGGCTGGGGAGCACTGAGGGGACCTCCCCATGCGGCGTAAGACTCTTTCATCACCTCTCCTTGATAGGGCTGAGGAGGATTTCCCCCGAACTTGGTGCCCAAGCCAGCCTTGGATATGCAGGTGGCTGAGCGGGAAGGGAAGGACTGGGAAAGGATGAAGCCCTTCAACTTGAAGAGGTTTATAATCTTGAGAACCTTGAGGGGGAGGCCCCACCGGTGCTTCACCCTGAGCCTCATGATATGTGCTTCTAGCATCCGCTGAGCATATGGACTGAGGATGGAAAAATCATGGGAGGGTTCCCAGCACTTGGAAAGCACTGGCTTTCCCGGTTTCCCATGAGGGCGTGGCTTTCCAGGATGGTCCAAGGCATGGTGGGCAGCAAGCCTGGAAGGATGAACATCCAAAGGCATCTGACCCTCTCTGAACTGCCCCAACTTCCTGAAATGGTCTCTCAGGTCCTTCTCTGGGTGCTTCTCGACTGTGCTGCTCCTGGTGGGCTGATCCAGAGGGAGGGGCTGGGGCTGAGTCTGAGGTAGGGGTTGGGGCAGAGGCTGAGTCACAGGGAGGGGCTGGGGCTGAGTCAGAGAGAGGGGCAGAGGCTGAGTCACAGGGAGGGGCTGGGGCTGAGTCAGAGGGAGGGGCAGGGGCAGGGGCTGATCCAGAAGGAGGGGCTGGGACTGAGTTAGAGGGAGGGGTTGGGGCCGAGCCGAAGGGTGATTTAAGTCATGGGTCAGGGAGAGGCTTGGAGTCACGTTGCCTTGAATCTGGAGTGGCAAGGCATGAGAGAGCTCATTGAATATGACAGACGGGAACTCCAGTGGGGGATCAGTCACTCTGAGAGTGGCCACCAGGGACTCGCTGTGCAGAAAGGGGAGACCCCAGAAGAGCTGGAGGCATTTCTGCTCCAAATTGTGCCTTGGAATCTTGGGATGTGGGGGCTTCTCAGGGCCAAGCAGCTGTTTTGCTTTGCCCCTCATGCTCCAGAAGGATGGGCGGCCCATGGTGTCCTGCCTGTCACCTGGGGACTTGAACATTCTCCCGAAAGAGGTCAGCTGGTATTTTGACCTTTCTTTCTTGTCCTCCCTCCAAGACTTCAGTTCTTTTGTCTTGGCAGTTAGTATCTCCAGAATCTTCTGGACGTCCGGTTTGATGGAAGGGGGGATCTTAGTCTCTTCCTGTTTGTGTGTGGGGTCTCCCCAGAACAAGGCTTCTGGTGGGCCATGGGACACAGGCGCTTGATGGGACTCCAGGCGTGTTGAGGTGGACAGGTTCCAGGCATTGGCAGCCGCTTGCCACCAGGACAGGGCCGAAATGGGGCAGTGTGAGCGGGCCAGGCCCGAGATGGCTGGGACAGGAGAAGCTGACCTGTCAGCTGACCAGGGCGTGTGTGGAGCCGAGCTCTGTGGGATGGGGAACGGCAGGGATGCCCTTGAGTCACACTGAGGGAGAGTCAAAGGAGAGTCCGGCCACTCTGGGGCCAAGGAGGCTGTCAGAGGCCCAGGGGAGGCCTCTGAAGAAGGGAGACATGGTGGGGAAGGAGGAAGAGCAAGTGGCTGGTGTGGAAAGCCATCCCGGGGGAGGAAAGGCTCTGCTAGCCAGGAAGTAGTCAGGGAGGAGTGTGAAGCAACAGCAATTGAAGAGGACATTGGTCCTGCTGGCAGGGTGGAGGCCAGAGGCTGAGGGGACCCCGTCAGTGGAGTTAGGGCAGGTGATGGGGCCACAGCGGGAGCAGCATCTTTCAGAGGCTCCCTGCATGGCTGACGGGCTCTAGCTGGCATCCCTCGGCGCACCTGTCCAGGGGCTGCTTGACGTAAGAACTGGTGAAAGCCCCCCTGGCCAGAGAGCCTCTCCAGGTGGCTGTGGGAGACAGGAGGCATGAGCTGCTGCTGTAGCAGTTGGGGCTGGGAGCAGTCCCCATGGCCCTCCACGCCCCATGCCCACATCACAATGCTCCTGCTGTCCCTCAGCCCCGGGCTTTGGTCACAGTCTGTCCCCACAGCTCCTCCCAGCCCCTGCAAACAGACCCAGAGGCAGCCTAGGGGTCACACCATAGACTCGGGAAGGCCCACCCAGGGGAGAAGGGGGCAGATTCTTTACCTTTCCAGAAGGGAGAATAGGTCCTGAACCTCTTCTAGATTCTTCAGAAATTCTCTGAAACCTGGAAGCAGGAGACTGGGTCACAGCAGAAGACAGGGTCCAGGGATCTTACAGGAGGTTGGGTACAATGTCCCTTTAGGGGAGACCTTAGGGGGATTGGACTTGGGAGCCCCAAACAGCACTGTCCAAGGCCACATGCTTGCATGGAGATTACAGGATTCATGATGGGGATCGCTTTGTCTTTTCCAAAGTGCTTCCTCATTCATGAGCTTGCTGGGGGAAGAAGGACTACTGTAGCCTCCAGAGGAATCTAAGCAGAGTTGAACAGCTTGTCCACAGTGGGAGTGGGAGGTCCCGCACCCAGTCCAGGCCCTGGGGTGCCTGGTGAAGGATATCAGTTTCCAGCCCCTCGGGGCTTCGTTCTGGTGCAGAATCTGGGAAGCCTGCGGGTTCATTCTCCCTCCTCAGAGCCCCCAACCCCCACCCAGGGCTCTGTTTCCTGAGGGATGGGCTTAGGCTCTGGTGTCCTGGAGATGGTGGTACTGGGCTTTCAGAGCGGGGGGCACAGTGTAACTGGGGCACGCAGGGGTGAGTGACGGACACTCACCTTTCATGGTCTGATATTTGATTCCATTGCTCCTTCTCCGTGGCTCCACTTGGTACTGAGATAAAAAAACACGGGGAGGCTGGGACCCCCACCCCAGCAGCAGATGACCCAATGCTCAGGGGCCTGACCTCTGCTAGAGAGGCAGCTCTTAACCTCCGGTCCTTAGTCACCGGTCACTGTGTTTGGGACGTTGCCCTGGACCCCTCCACCACACCTGGACTCCGACCCGAGATCTTCAGGGAGAAATCCTCATGTCCCTCTAACCATTGGCTGGTCTGGCTTGTCCTGGATGGATGGTGCTCTACTCTCTCCTGAGAATACCCATTCTATTCTTTCCAATTTCAGGAGTCTCTCCAGTGACTTGGAAAAGTGGAAAGAATAATAGAAAAGATGATAGAGTTACACTCTGCTGGCTCTGGGCCAAGGGTTCCTTACCTTCCTGCTCTTCCTATGTTTCTTGCCTCGTGGTGAGGACGGATCAGGCTGGAAATACGAAAGTATGAAGACGAAGAGCCCCAGTCCGCACACAAAGGCAAAGATGGCATTAACTGCCCAGAGAGTGGGACTGGAGCTCAGCCAACCATCCGTAAGGAATTCCTGAGGGAAGAGATAATTCTCCATCTCTGGAGAATTATCTCTTCCCTCTGGAAAGAATTATTTTCCAATCGCACTGCTGCCCTCAGGTAACTGAGCCCTGAGAGTTAGTGACTGATCGCACTGCTGCCCTCAGACAACTGAGCCCTGGGTGTGTCCATACAGACACAAGCCCCATGCCCACATCACAGAGCTGTGGTCTGGTCACAAAGGGCCATTGAGGGCAGGTAAGGGACACAAGTAGCCAAGCCACATCCCCTCTCCACTGCAAGCCCTGTAGCTCTGTCATCCCTCCACCCTCCCAGGCCTGACACTCCTACCCGCTCACTGTGCTAGACAGACCTTTGTCAATTTGCCTTTCATCCTGCATGAAGCTCAGAGAATACCTGTTCCCCTTGAGATCTCCAGTTGTGCTCCATCAGTTTCATAGCTTTTAAAAATCTGTGGAGATATCACATTACACCAGTTAGAATGGCCAAAATTAGCAAGACAGGAAACGTGTGTTGTAGAGGATATGGAGAAAGGGGAACCCTCTTCCACTGTTGGTAGGAATGCAAGTTGGTGCAGCCACTTTGGAGAACAGTGTGGAAATTCCTCAAGAAATTAAAAATAGAGCTACCCTCTGACCCTGCAATTGCACCACTCGGTATTTACCCCAAAGATACAGATGTAGTGAAAAGAAGGGCCATCTGACCCCAATGATTATAGCAGCAATGGTTACGGTCGCCAAACTGTGGAAAGAACCAAGATGCCCTTCAGCGGGCAAATGGATAAGGAAGATGTGATCCATATACACTATGGAGTTTGATGCCTCCATCAGAAAGGATGAATACCCAACTTTTGTATCAACATGGGTGGGACTGGAAGAGATTATGCTGAGTGAAATAAGTTAAGCAAAGAGAGTCAATTATTTGTGGAGCGTAACAAGTAACATGGAAGACATGGAGAGACAGAGAGGAGAAGGGAGTTGAGGGACATTGGAAGGGGAGGTGAACCATGAGAGACTATGGACACTGAAAAACAACCTGAGGGTTTTGAAGGGGCAGGGGGTGGGAGGATGGGGGAACCAGGCGGTGGGTATTGGGGAGGGCACGTATTGCATGGAGCCCTGGGTGTTGTGAAAAAACAATGAATACTGTTACACTGAAAAAAAAAAAAGGAAAAAAAATCTGGAGTTGTCCTTGGAATTTTGGTTAATTCCAGGAACTTTTATCCTCTGTCTGTAGCTCCAGTCTCCCTACATAATATGTTCTTTTCTTGCATCACCCTAGTACAAAAGAAACTCAAATTTCTTCTGTGCTTCTTTAGCCATGTACATTTTGAAAACACCTTAAGATGTTTTATTTCAATTAATCTTCACTAACTTCAGATAGAGGGACTTAGAAAATTAATGACTATTCAAAATTTACAAAGCTGAGGAAGTAGGTAAGGACTTCCAAATGACTTTACATTTCTCCCAGGCTTGCAGTGAACTGCTACTGACAGACCAAGTTTCTCAACATTCACGTTGGTGTCTAGAAAGTAGCCTCAGTTCTGAGAATGTCTTGGGTATGGAGTGTTTTGCTGACACCACGGAAAGCGGCCTGTGTGGTGATGTCATGCCTCTGCCCATGGGTTCTGACTGGGGTAGGGCTGTGAGTTAGAGCCATCGCTTTTGAAAATGCTTCACCATGATCTGGGCCAGGCTGAAGAGAGCACGCCTGTTGAAAGAGTGATTCTGCTGCCAGAGCTAGAGAAAACCTGCCATTTTGTAGTAATAAAAAATGGGGACCAACCCAGTCCTGTAGAGTGGAAGGTGTGTGCTCTGCAGTATCATGCTCAAGTTACAGTGCTACTGAGGAAGAGATAAAAGCGACTTGCAGAAAAATTGTGAAGGATGGTTGCATTTGTTCTATTTTTGAAACTATACAAAATAAAATACGATTTAGCAATGCATTTAATTTGGTAAAAACATAAAGTAACACAGAGAATAGCGAACAGGACTGATAGACAGGGGGAGGGATGTACAGAGGACTCCAAAGCTGTGGGTGATACTGCATTTCTTAGAACGGTTGGGATGTGTATGGGTTTCTTTTCCTTATTCCTTACATCTTCTATATAATTCATAAATGTCAGCTTGCAACTTTTAAACACTAAGATACACTAAAATGTAAACAACCCCTTTGGAAATAAAATTAGACATAGCAAAAATGAAATGGCCAACAGGAAGGGAGGAGAAAAACCGATTGTAAGACGTTTTGTCCCCTGCAGGGGTCTTTGTTGCCAAGACCTTAAAGAGCCCAGTGTGACTTTCAGTTTTGAAACCTCCCCACTGCCCTGTTTATGACAAGCTGAATCCAACTAAGGTCACTTTCTGATGGTTCCCAGACCTAAAAGAACAAGATGCAGGCTTTTGATTCTTAGTGGATGGTACTTGCTTCCTCCTAGGCTGGAGATTTTTAGCAGCAAATGAAGGTATTGGGCTGTGGCTGTTAGCAGGCTGCATTCTGACTGTGCCAGGCAGCAGGGCCTGGGTCCGGCTGGCCCACCACCAGGGCTTGTGGAACAAGCGGTTTCTGTGGTTCTGTGGAACAAGTGCTTTCTGTGACTTTACAGAAAACAGATCAGACCAGGCCTCACACTTGGGGATGGATTTTATTAAATCAAAGAACAGGAGGTGAAAATGTATTTGAATTTAAGCCAGGGACTTTCAGGCTAACAAGCCCTGAGCCTGACAAGTGATGGAGAAAAAGGAGCTTTTCATAAATAAAGCATGGTGGAAAGTAAGCATTTGAGAGATATAGCAGCTTTTGGAGAAAATTAGATGGGGCTTTCATGTTTGGAGTATTTTGCTTGTTCAGTTATAAACACTGGTCTACATATTTAGGTATAATGTGTATCTTTTTGTAAGAAAAGCACAATATTTCCATGTATTTACACTGGGCAGACATCTGAAGTGCACTATTACATGCTTGGTTTTGACACTGATGTTCACAGAGATGGACTCCATTCCTGTTTTCCTCTTCCGTGTGCTTCACCTGATACATAATAAAATCTCCAATGATAGAACACAGGGTGTACCACCCTGCCTTTTCTGTGATGAATGCCAAGGTTTGAGAAATGTTTTACCTGGGAGTGCTCACTCAACAACTCAGGTTGAAGCACTGAGCACATCTGTGCCTGTGTCTTTTATTCAAATCCGGGAAGGTCAGTTGAGGTCCTGCCCAAACTCTGGGCCGGAAAGACGCAAACCCCAGAGTCTAAGACATTCCCTGAAATAGACAAGAACTCCCAAATGGTTCTGCATTTCTCCCAGGCTTCAATGAAACCTTCTTAATATTCATGTTAGTATCTAGAGAAGGAGTTTAGCTTCCAATATAAATATTTTTTGTAAATCCAGTTCGGTGAGACCTGGAGGATTTTTGTGGTCCCTTTCACTACACAGAGGATGCTTCTGCTTCATATCCTCTCTAGCCTGTTATCTTTCTAGGATTAGTGAAGTTGCAACTACTCTGCCTCCTATCTGAGTCTTCCATTGACAGAGCGAACTGCACACAGTGGAGGATATGATAAGGTGTTTCAATCATCAGACTGGCTAAGCTAAAAAATGCTGGGGAAGGAGCAGGATCACAGGTGCTCTCATATGTCCTGGTGAGGTGTGAGTGGTGGTCATCAACTCCAGAATATTCCAGGAGGAGCTGTTGAATTTTAAAAATGGGCTTACGTTCATGTTCTCAGAGCACTGGAAAGTATGGTGCACAGAAAAGGAAACCAGCAACATGATGAAGACAACCTACCAAATTATCCCAGGATCAGAGTGGGATATGCACAAAAGTTTCAACAATTTGGGTTATTGTCATCTTTAATTGACAAGGAAGTTACAGTCCCTCCCTAGATATGATGTTGGGAGATTTTCTTTTTTAAGATTTTATTTATTCAATTGAGAAACAGAGAGACAGAGACAGAGAGTACAAACAGGGGGGACAGGCAGAGGGGGAGGGAAAAGCAGACTTCCCACTGAGCTGGGATGCCTTCACAGGGCTGGGTCCCAGGATCTAAAGATGAGACAGAGGCAGACACTTAACCATCTGGCCCTGAACCCCCATTAGGAAATTTTTAGGAAATGGCACTGATTAGCTCCTTGGATCCTCAGAAGTCCAAGCAAGTTGAAGTGAACCTGAAGCAGGCTGTATTAGGACATTGGATCGTGCTGAATGTCAAGTTGATAAGACCTGTTCTATTACATCAAGGCATTTGTAGATTCTGATTCTTCCACTTTAAAGAAAACAAATGATGCATGTCTCCTCCTTGACAGTGAGATAGTCAGTGGTATTTGTAGGGGGCAGGAGCAGGAAGTCGCCAGGACTCCTTTCTCTGCCAATGTTTACACCCCATTACAGCAAGTTTCCTTTAAAATGCACTTCTGTGGGCCAACTTGACTCCGACCAACTCCCTGGCCCCAGCGACCCCAGCTACAATCACTTGCCCGACTGGCTGGTCACGTGTGTTTCCACCTGCGCCATAGGTTACATGAAAGTATGGGTATGCTGTCTGGTCACGCTTTTTGGATCACAGTGGTGCTCTTCCTTCTCTGAAGAACACAGAATGCAGAGCGTGAGTTTCCCCAGGTCTGGTGTGAAAATGGATAAATCTGTGCTGTGGCTACATTCCCTCTACCCCTTTTTAAAAATGGCCAATGTGAGCCAGAAAGGGACTGAAACTAGTTCCTAATACAGTTTCACTTAAAAAATTATTTTGAGCAAATGTGTGCTTTTCTGAAGCTCCTACAGGTTCTTGCAGCTTTATTCAACAGCATAAACCCATGGGTCACCCCCAGTTTTTCCATGATGCTAAGTGCTGACTGTCCCTTCAGGTGGTACATAATATATGAAATGGAAAACAGTACTTAAACTCTTCAAAGATTATTGCTTTAATAAAAATGTGCAATTTACCTAATACTGAGCTCTGGCCTTCTCTCTAAACACACCTGGGAAGATAAGCCGTAGTCCACGGCTTGGCCCCTGAGCCATGTCCTTAAGTAGACAACACCCCACAGATACCATCACAGTCACAGCCAAATTGACAAGAAATCCTGAAGCACCAGAAATTGCCTTAGCAATGCATTATCTGATGCCGGTTCATGGCTTCTGCCTGTTTTCATGTTCATGCTCTATGTAACAGCATTCATTCCATACCTGTGCCATAAATATTCATAAGAAGCCCAATGAGCAAGTAACAGAAAGTGTCCTTGGAAATATTTTCCAAGGGCACATTTTTTAAAAAGGCAACAGATCCCCCCCCCCCACGGAGTTTGGCCTGTTTTGGAGGTTGGGTTGTTTTCCACTTTCTTCATTATCATTTTGAAATCTGAGATGTAATGATGACTCACTGGCCTTTCACTTTGTTTAGCCCTGCAGCCTTTCTTATCATTCTTTTTTTAAAAAAGATTTATATATTTATTTGGGGAGAGTGATAGAAAGTACAATGGAGGGGGGAGGAGCAGAGAGAGAGAGAGAATCTTCAGCTGACTCCCTGCTAAGTGCTGGTTAGCCCAGCTGACCCTGAGATCCTGACCTGAGCTGAAATCAAGAGTCAGGCACTTAACCCACTGAGCCATTTAGGTTGAGTATCAGCCAGCCACGGGTGTCCACATTTATTTCTTTGTTACGCATCTCCACCCTGCTCAATCTGACCCACTTCTTACGCTGATCAGATCTCCCAACCGTCCTGGGAACAGCTGATCCCAGAGCCATGCGCCCTGGCCCAATGTGAGTCGCCTGGCTTCCGAGCTTCCTAACCAGGCTCTTCTCCGTGAGAGGATACTGCACTAGGATGGGGCTGAGAGTCATTCTTAAGAATCACAATTGTGGCTGACACTGCTATTCTTTATGCTCAGGCTCAGGCTGAGTGTGTGACAGATGGTCTGTCAGCAATTCTCTGAAGGAAAGAGAACCACCCCTGAGTTCTTCAGTGGGTAGCTCTCTGCCAGAGGATCAAATCCAGACTGGCCTGCTCAGAGTTTGGAGAAACCCAGCATCCTGGCTCCATTGCCTCCAGGAGAAGCAAATCCCATGCTCATGTTTTGTTGATGTCTGGCTATATGTCCCTTCTTAGTTGCAGTTGTGTATGATTCTTATTTGTTTAATTTTATTCTTATGATCACTTTGCCTACTACTTCATGCAGTTACTGGATTTTCATTTTGTTTATTTTTTTCTGGGTTTTGGTATATAGCCTAGTCCTTTTCTATACTTTCTTTTAAGGTGCTTGTTGAGAATTTACTAGAAACTTCCGTTAGAATTTTTATAATTAATAGCCAAGACACATGCCAATAATTTCTGAGTAAATAGGATGCCCATCTTCCATTCCTTATTCATCATTTTCTTAATTACAAATGGGAAGTACTTTCTGTAGTAGGGTTTCAGAATGTGTATGTGTGTTTACTAGAGAGAGAAAAAGAGAAAGAGACAGAGAAAGAGATTTATTTTAAAGAATTTGCTGACTTTGAAAGCTGGAATGTTTGAACTCTGGGGATTGGACGCAGACCAATTTGAGTCTGATCCCTGCCTGGAGGCAGAACTCCTTCACACTTGGGGACCTCAATCTTTTCTTTTAAGACCTTCACCTGATTAGATGAGGCCCACACACGTTACAGAGCATAATCTGCTTTTCTCAAAATTTAAGTAAAAATCACATATAAAAAAAATACCTCTGCAGTTACATCCAGACCTGTATTTGATCAATTATCTGGATCCTCTGACCTACATAAGTTGTCACATAGAATTAACCATCACAAACGTGCATCGTATGTTCTCTGATAAGGGACCAAGAGAAGGAAGAAAACAGATGGATCAACACAAAAATACTCATAACAAAATAGGGAAGAAATACTCATAAGAATTAGAGTCCTATAATGCCCGGGTGACTGAGTTGGTTAAGCTTCCGACTCTTGGTTTTGGCCCAGGTCATGATGTCAGTGTCCTGACACTGAGCACCACATGGGGCTCTGTGCTCAGCATGGAATCGCTGAAGATTCTTTCTCCCTCTGCCTCTGTCCCGCCCAACACTTGCACTCTGAACAAAGAAACAAATGAACAAAATCTTATGAAAAGAAGAATTAGAGTCCTTATTTCTGTAACTGGTCACATGGTCATAGCTGGTATTTTACCTGCTACTTTGGCTGCTCATTCTACATTACATTCACTGTGAACAAGCACCTCAGCTGGTCATAATTCTTTATCTGGTGGAGTGACCCAACCCTTCATTCCTGAGTTTTATGGACTACCAGTAGTTCTGCCTGGATTGGACAGCTGTCTTTTTTCACTGACTTTCATACCAGGTCTTGCTGCCTCAAAGGAATCTCTTATACTACAGACATGCCCTCCATTTCCTCCACGGTGGATTAGCAGTCTCATTTTTCTGCGTAGTCAGGATCATTAAACACCTTACCTCTCATGATGCCATCTGTGAAGAGATAAGGATTTGGGCAGAAAGCTCCTGTGAATTGGCCGAGAAACACCCAGCAAACACGCTTCATGTGCTACAAGTCTGCAGTGCCACCTTCTGGGCCTGGCCTGGGATCCCGAGTTCCACCAGCTTGAACCCTGTGAGAAAGCCCTCAGTGAGTCAGGAGCTGGTAAGGCCACCACCTCCTGCTACTCAGCCTCCTGGGGGTACCCTCCCTCGCTCAGGCAGATGGGACCTGGGCCTTCACACTCACTTAGATTTTCAGCCTTCCTTTTCCAGGGTCCTGTCCATCGAGCCCTCCAGTTGAGGAACCCTGAGTCACACCCCATGGGTCCACATGTCAACCAGGAGGAAATGGTTCCTTTCAGAGCTGTGGAATACTGTCAGAAACTTTCATGTCCACACTGAGGCCATCCCCAACCATTGGTGCCACACTGGGCCGAAGAGTCAGAGGCTGACGCCCGGCCACACTCCCTACCTCAACTGTGCGCCTGGAAAGCTCCCCTGCACAGGGGCCCTCGGTTGGGCAGCATGGAGACAGTGCGGTTTGAATAGTCACCCAACACTGGCTAATTTTCATGAGCTCTCTGCCTAAATCGATATAGTTATCGATTTGGGCAGAAAGCTCATGAGAATTGGCTGGAAAACCTGTGGCGAATTCACTTCATGCACCACATGTCTGCAGGGCCACCCCCTGGGCCTTTCACAGGATCTTGAGTTGTCCCTGCTCGAACCCTGCCAGTAAGCCCACAGTTTGTCAGGCACAGGTGAGGCCACCACCTCCTGTTACTCAGCCTCCTGAGGTACCCTTGGTGGCACTGGTAGATGGGGCCTGCCATGCCCCTAGGCCAGGGCCCTGACCCTCGCCTGGTTTTTCAGTCTTCCGTCTTCAGGGTCCTGTTCCTTGAGACCTCCAATGGGGAAACTCCGAGTCACACCCAATGAATCCACCTGCCACCAAGAGGAAACACTGCCTTTCAGAGCTGCGCAAAAAGCCTCAGAGCAAGAGAAAACTTCATGCCCCCACTGAGGCCATCCCCAACTGTCAACACCAAACCGGGAGGAAAAGTTGGAGGCTGATGCCTGGCTCGAAACCCTCCCTTAACTCTGCTCCTAGAAAGCTCCCCTGGGCAGGGGCCCTTGGGTGGGCAGGGTCATCTCGGCGCATTTTCCGGATGACTGAGACATGCACCGAGCAAGAAATCGCTCTAGGCCACAGGGGACAGTGCAGTCCCAATTGCTGCCCAATGCCGGCCAATTCTCATGAGCTTTCTACCCAAATCAATGGGGGACCGCCCTGTCCCCCGTGGCCTAGAGTGCTTTCTCACTCGGTGCATGTCTCGGCCATTGGGAAAATGCACTGAGACAATGCGGCCCACCTGGGAGCCCTGGCACAGTGGAGCTTTCCCAGAGCAGAGTTGTTGGAGAGGTTTTGGCAGGGTGTCAGTCTCCAACTTTTCAGCCTGCTGTGGCACCATAGTTTGGGGATGGCCTCAGTGGGGGAACGAAGGTTTCTCTCACTCTGAGGGTTTTCTGCAGCTCTGAAAGGCACCATTTCTGGCTCGGTGGCTGGTGGACTCGTGGAGTGGGACTCAGGGTTCCCCAACTGGAGGGCTCAAGGGACAGGACCCTGGAAAAGGAAGACAGAAAAACCAGGTGAGGGTTCAGGCCCGGGCCTAGGGCCATGGCAGGCCCCATCTGCCAGCGACAGGGAGGGGACCCCTGGAGGCTGAGGAGCAGGAGGCATTGGCCTCGCCTGCACCTGACTCACAAGAGGGCCTTCTGGCAGGGTTCGAGCCAGGACAACTCGGGATCCCGAGCCAGGCAGACATGCGTCACACGAAGCGAGTTCGCTGGGGATTTTCTGGCCAATTCTCATGAGCTTTATGCCCAAATTGATAAAGGTTTGGACAGAAAGCTCGTGAGAATTGGTCGGTGTTGGGCAGCCCTTCGGACTGCCCTGTCTCCTGTGGCCTAGAGCGCTTTTTTGCCTAGGGCATGTCTCGGCCATCTGGAAAATGTGTGGAGACGATGGGGCCCACCCAGGGGCCCCAGCGCAGGGGAGCTTTCCTGGAGCAGAGTTGAGGAAGGGGTTGTGGCCAGGCATCAGTCTCTGACTTTTGTCCCGCCGTGGCGCCAGAGTTTGGATATGGCCCTGTTGGGTCACAAAGGTTTCTCTCACTCTGAGGCTTTTCCACAGCTCTGAAAGGCATCGTTTCTGCCTGGGTGGCAGGTGGGCTTGCGGGGTGTGACTCAGTGTTTCCCAATTGGAGAGCTCAAGGGACAGGACCCTGGAAAATGATTTCCCTTTCTCCATCTCTTCTCCAACACTTGCTGTTTCCTGTGCTGTTAATTTTGGCCGTTCTAATTGGTGTAAGGTGGCATCTCAAAGTGGTTTTGATTTGAGTCTCCCTGATGATAATGATAATGAACATTTTTTCATGTGTCTGGTAGCCATTTGTATGTTTTCTTTGGAGAAGTGTCTGTTCCTGTCTACTCATTTTTTGACAAGATTATATGCTTTTTTGAGTGTTGAATTTGAGGAGTTCTTTATAGATCTTGGATAACAGCCCTTTGTCTGTACTATCATTTTCGAATATCTTCTCCCAATCCGTGGGTTACCTCTTTGTTTTATTGACTGTTTCCTTTGCTGTGCAGAAGTTTTTGATCTTGATGAAGTCCCAAAAGTTCATTTTTGCATTTGTTTCCTTTGCATTTGGAGACATGTCTTGAAAGAAGTTGCTGTGGATGATGTCGAAGAGCTTACTGCTTATGTTCTCCTCTAGGATTTTGATAGATTCCTGCCTCACATTGAGGTCTTTTATTCATTTTGAGTTTATCTTTGTACATGGTGTAGGAGGATGGTCAAGCTTCATTCTTGTATATATAGCTGTCCAATTTTCCCAGTAACATTTATTGAAGAGACTGTCTTTTTTCCACTGGATACTGTTTCCTGTTCTGTCGAAGATTATTTGACAATAGAGTTTTGCATCCATATGCAAATCAGGCAACATAATGTCCCTGGCTTTGTTTTTCTTTTTGAACATTTCTTTAGAAATTTGGGATCTTTTCTGGTTCCATACAAATTTTGGGATTGCTTGTTCCAGCACCTTAAACAATGCTGGTGGAATTTTGACCAGGATGGAATTGAAAGTTCCATGGAACCAGGATGGAATTGAAAGCTCTGTGAAGTACAGACATTTTAACAATGTTTATTCTTCTGTTCCATGAGCATGGAATACTTTTCCAACTTTTTGTGTCTTTTTCAGTTTCTTTCATGAATATTCTTTAGTTCCTCAAGTACAGATGCTTTATGTCTTTGGTTAGGTTTATTCCAAGGTATTTTGTGGTTCTTGGTGCTATAGTAAATTCTCTAATTTCCCTTTCTGTATTTTCATGGTTAGTGAATAAGAAAGCAAGTTATATCTGTGCATTGATTTTGTATCTTGCCACATTACTGAATTGTTATATGAGTTCTGGTAGTTTGGGGGTGGAGTATTTGGGGTATAAAGTATCACATCATCTGCAGAGAGAGAGAGTTTGACTTCTTTCCCAAATTGAGTACGTTTTATTTCTTTTTGCTGTCTCTTGTTTCTAGGACTTCTAGTACTATGTTGAACAGGAGTGGTGAGAGTGAACATCCTTGTCGTGTTCCTGATCTCAAAGGGAAGGCTGTCAGGTTTTTCCCATTGAGGATGATATTTGCTGTGGGTTTTGCATAGATAGATTTGATGAAGTTGAGGAATGTTCCCTCTGTCCCTATTCTTTGAAGCATTTTAATCAGGAACGGATGATGTATTTTGTCAAATTCTTTTTCTGCATCAATTGAGAGGACCATGTGGTTCTCTTCTCTTATTGATTTGTTCTGTCACATTGACTGATTTGCAGATATTGAACCACCTTCGCATCCCAGAGATCAAACTCACCTGGTCATGGCAGATAATCCTTTTAAAGTTCTGTTGGAAGTGGCCGGTTAGCTCAGTTGGTTAGAGCATGGTGCTAATAAAGTTCTGTTGGATCCTATTAGCTATAATCTTGTCGAGAATCTTGGTGTCCATATTCATTGGGATATTGGTCTGAAATTCTTCTTTTTCATGGGATCTTTGCCTAGTTTGAGGACCAGGTTAATGCTAGCTTCATAGACAGAGATGAGAAGTTTTCATTCTCTTTCTATTTATCTCTTTTTCTATTTATTTTCCTTCTCTTTTCTGTTTATCTAAAGAACCACTTAAGCATTGGCATGGGGTCATCATGTGAAAGTTCCTACAAATGCTAGTATGGCAAATTTTTAACTCATGTTGACTGTACTTCCCCAATGGCCAGTCTTACAGGTAATGCCCAGAAGTCAAGACAAGGATTGTGAGCAATGAGCATCCACTTGGACCCTGTGCCTTCTCTTGAGGGAAGCCTGGTGATGCTTGGGCCTCAGTTTATTGTACACCAAGTAGCACCTCAATAAACCTGGGGATAAATGTCATCACCACTGAAAAACATGTTCACAGGGTGATAAATGAACAAAAAACACACTTCAGATTCTCTGTTAATGAGTCAGTAATAACTTCATCTAACAATAACCCTCACCTCTGAGGAGGTTTTAGATTTCCCTCATGGCATTTGATCAAGCATGAGAAAAGAAAAGGCACCATCATGGTCTTTGTGTGCTGTGTGAGGGAACAGAGACTTGAGGACTACTATATGAGAAACTGGACACTGAACTTTTTGTGCCTTGGTTCCAAAGCCCAAACACTTTCTCTCACATCTCCACTGCCTGGAAGGGACTGTAAATTTCTACTGAGTTTGGCATCAACTATGGCTTTAGTCCTTGCTTGAGAGAGCCTTCTGTGGGGACACATGCCAGGTGCAAGACATCAGGCCCAGTCCTTGCTCAGCATTCAAGTACTTTTGTTATCCAGTGGGTATTTCCCACACTGATGCTTCACTGTTTCTCCTTCCTTCACTCACACTCTTTTTTGATTACAGGCAGTTTAAGAGTTAATCCTCTCATAGTCTTCATAGTCTGGAGTTCTGGAGCAGTGTTCCTTGCTGTAGCAGTCAGGCCCTGGGGCAGTCACGTCCCACATTCACCTCTGGAAGGAGCTGAGGAAAATTCACTCCAAATTTCCGCAATTGGGATCTAAAATTTCAACTCAGATAATGTTGCCAAAAGTGGAAATGCAGTTCCCTTGTGGGTACTGGCCCCAACTGGGCCAGCCATTGTTTCTGTGTGATTATCCAAAGACCCTATTCTTCAGGGATTGAGCATTAAGGTGGGCACCTGGCTTCCTTCCAAAGAAGAAAAAAGAATAGGCTATGTGTTGCAAGTTGGAGGAAGAAAAGGTCAGTGATGGGAGAGGAAAACACCACCTAGATTTCTGTCAAAATGACCAATTATAATAGGCTCTTGCTTTCTTATGTGGGCCTTTTGAAGGAAACAAACTTAGGTCATCATTTTGAATAAATATAAAATGAGACAAATTATGGTTTGAATTTTCCTTTTTGATCATGTATATGTATGAAATATCTTACATTTGAATGGACTTTGTTTGCCTTGTCAGTGTCAGTGTTTCCCTCCACAAAACAAAATCTGAGACAGCTAGACTGATATATATCACTTATTCACTCCAGAAACTCCTAGAAATCCATAAACTCCAGATTATTGTTCCCAAGCTATCAGCAGGGAGACTCTAAGGATCATGAAGTTTACCTGGTGGACTCCATTCGTTAATGCAGCACTCAGAGCCAAGGACTGGACCTTATGAAGAAAAAGATTCCTGAGAGCAGAAGGAAGACACCAAGCACATCAGACCATGAGATAGATGAAGGGTCTAAGGTTTCAAGATCAGAAGACTCAGTAGCGTGTCCTCACTTCCAGATACTGCTGAGGTAGGAAGGAAATAGCTGCATTAGTAGCAGAAGACTTAAAGCCAGAAACATTTTGGTGACCATGTGCATCTGACTTGGCTGCTTGAGGGATGAGTGTGGAAGGAATTTGTACAGAACACCTTATGGCTCATTGGATACAGTGACACAGCAAAGGCCGGGATGTGCTCCCTGATCAGCAAGTATACAGGTTGGGAAGCTGTGCTTATGAGAGCATTCTGCTAAGTAGTTCGTAAGTTCCTATGACCCAGGCATGTTTATAGGGGACCGCTCAGGACATAGCTTTGGGGCAGTGCTGACTCAACAACTCCTGGGTCAGTCAAACCACAAACCTATGTCAAGTTCCCAGGGGATGGTGGGCTGGGTCTTGAAAGACTGGGGAGGCAGAGTTGTGGGTACAAGGGGAATAGACTGAGAGCTAACTTGTCAGAATCTGAGTAGAGCTCTGGAGGGAAGTTTACCTGAGCCTTGGTGGCCAGGGCCCTTCACAGTCTACTTCAAAGGAACAGAGACTCTCAGTGCTGGAATGAAACAGCGGGGCACATAAAACTATATGCCTTCATTTTATTTTATTTTTTAAAATATTTTATTTATTTATTTGACAGAGAGACAAAGCGAGAGAGAGAGAGAGAGAGAGAGAGAGCACAAGCAGGGAGAGTGGGAGAGGGAGAAGCAGACTCTCCACTGAGCATGGAGCCCAATGTTGGACTCGATCCCAGGACCTTAAGATTATGACTTGAGCTGAGTGCAGACACTTAACGACTGAGCCAACCAGGCACCCATATACACCTTCATTTTAGAAGAGAGAAGACTTGGATTCATTTTAATATGTAAGGAAATTGCTGGATGATATGGTTGTTCTATATCCATTTTTAAAGTACTCTCTACCCCCAATGTGGGGCTCAACCTCATGACCCTGACATCAAGAGTCTCTCACTCTTCTGACTGTGTCAGCCAGGTGCCCCTATTTTGAATTTTTTTTTAAGAAAAATTGATACTGTTTTCCATAGTGGCTGCACCCACTTACAGTCCTACCAACAGAGCCTGTTTACAGTCCCACCAAAGGAGCACAGTCACCTTTCCTCTACATCTTGGCAAACCTTCTAGTTTGGTCTACTGGATACTAGTCATGGTGACAGGTGACATCATTTTGGGCTTTGATTTGCATTTCCCTGATGGTATGAGTTCTTAAATATTTTGGATATGAGACAGTTAACAATTAGGTAGTTTGCAAATATTTTCTTCTCTTCAGTATGTTGTCTTTTCAGTGTGCTGATGACTGAAGATTTCCTTTGCTGTACAGAAGGCTTTTAGTTTGATTCAGTCCCATTTTATTTTTCATTGTAGCTTTTGCTCTTGATGTCAAATCCAAAAGTCAGTGTCAAGAAGGAACTCAAGAAACATTCTTCTAAAAAATGTGTTAAAGGGGATAAATGAATAGATCTCTGCTGGTGTCTCTGTGCCCCATTGTTTTAATAGATTCTTGGCTGGCTTAGTTAGCACAGCATCTGACTCTTGATCTCAGAATCTGGAGTTCAAATTTTGTTTATGGAATTTATTATAAAAAATCAGGGGTGTTAATAACATTCTGTCCAATTTTCAGCTATGAATTTTATGGCTGTAGCTGTTTTGTTGAAGTCCTTGACACATTGTGATTTTGTTGTTGTGGATGGGGTTGGATAGACATTCAGTTGCATTGCTTTACTTGAGGTTGCCCAGTATTTCCAAAGCCACTTTTCATGGAGATTGTTGCTTCCCAATTTTATATTCTTGGAGCTTTTGTTCTAAATTAATCGACTACATATGTGTGGGTTTTTTGCTGGATATTCTGCTCTGAAAGCATGATGTCTCCAGTTTTGTTCTTTCCCCAGATGGCTTTGTCTATTCAGGGCCTTCTGTGGTATCATTCACTTTGTAGGATTATTGGTTTTATTTCTGAAAATGTCATCAGATCTTGATGGGGTTTTCACCGAATATTTAGATTCCTTTACACAGTGTGGACCTTTGGATTACATATATTCTAGGGATCCATTAGCATGGGGTGTCTTCAGACTTAATTCTGGCTTTTTCAAATTCTTTCATTAATCATTTAAGTTTTTAGTATGCAGGTCTTCCACCTCTGGGTGAAAGTAATTCCTATGTATCTTATTCTTTTTGAGTGATTATCAATTACAAACTATTTTCTTAATTTCTGTTCTTGACAGCACATTATTCATGTATAGAGATGAAACTCATTTTTGTATATTAAATCTGTGTCAATAAGTTTAGGACTTAATCCATCTGTTAGTTCTGCAAGGATTTTTGTAAAGTCATTAATGGTTCAATATATGACATCATCTTCTCCTAATAAGTAAAAAATAAGCTGGGAATATAAGTTGATGTCATCTAACTGGGAAAAGAGGATACAGATATGCTGAGTGATAGTTTTCAATTTTTCTAAAATGTTTTATGGTTAATGTAAGCACAGTAATCCATAAATATGGCTTGTTTCTTTCAACTGGATATACAGAGCTTTGGTGTAGGCCAGTTATCTTCCACACTATACCCCACTGTACTCCTTGTGACTCTTGGGAAGCATCCACCACTCTCCCTACTTTCTATCTTGGAACTCAGGGCCTGACTAGGATTCTCAGAAAATATTTCTCTAAATAGTGCACTTTATCACAGATTTCCTAGAAGACACCCTCCAAAACATTAAATTTTACAGAAATGTTAGGATCTCTCTATGAATCCTTGAAGATGCCCAACATTGACTGTGGATTGCTTTGCAGACACATCAGGGAACTGCAATGTCTCCTGTGGCCACCAGAGGGGGGAGTGTGCTCTTAACAAGGACACTGCTCCACCTCCACTCAAGATACAAGTTAACCTCCTTTTCACAATCTCAGTGAATTTCTTCAAGGATAGAATAAATATTATTCTACAAATTCTTGCGGATCTATTGACCAGACCCTTCTTACACATACAAATATATAAAGTTATAAATGACTGAAGGAAGGTCCATGGACCCTGCCCTCAGAGGAGTCACAAAATGAACCCCATATGGGTCACAATCTTAATTTAAGAGCTAAAGCTATAAACCTCAGAGAAGAACGCCTAAGAAGAAATATTCATCACCTTAGCTTTGGCATCTGTTTTTTAAGGACGACACCAGAATCAACAAGTGGAAGAACAGGTGCATGGGTAAATTGGTCACTGACAAAAATGCCTTCCCTCTGGGCTCCACACGTGCTCCCAGGCACCAAGCAGGAACCGTAGGAGTCATTTCTTTCTACATCCCACTTAGCAGTACCCATTACATTCTCCAATTTAGGTAAGAGGTATGTAACTTCAGAGCCCTGCTTGGGGTCACCCAGCAACAAAGAGGTTGAGCAGGGGCTAGAACTGCTGTCTCTCTGCCACTGGACCCTGTGTTCCATCCACAACTCACTCCTGGAACTCAGAGTGCAGAAAGCTCCACAGGCCTGGAGACCTCACTGAATCCAAGGGGCAGTGGTGCCACCTCTGACTGGGGCTTGTCCCGCATCTGTTGTCTGATGATGCTGTGCCTTGGCACTAAGGACTCTCCCAGTACCAGCCAGCTTTTGTCTGGGTAGGAGGAGGTTTCTCCCTGGGTACAAAGGCTCATTTAACATCAGAGTTGAGAAGTCTCTTCTGAAGCATCTGCGTGCAACTTTATTGTGAGGTCAGGCCCATAATGCTGGAAGCCCTGGGTTCAAATCCTGCCTGGGACTCAATGCGGAGCATGGAAAGGGGCAGTTTCTTAAAACCTTGGTTTCCTTCCTCATCAAATAGAGATAGTATTTCTACCTTCCTCATGGAATTGTTAGGGGGATTGACTGACATGATTCATTCTCTCAAAAAATACTCAGTAATCCTTAGCTTTGCCTGTTAAAGTTAGCTCATTGGGAGCACATTGCTGTCATGGGCTCTGGGCTTCTGCCTTACTGTGTCCCTTCAGCCTGCCAATCCAGGCTCCCCTGACTCAGTTGTCCTTCTAGAAATCCTTCATCCCCTCCACTATGGAATCCCACAACACTGGGGCTCATCCATCAGACCAAGGAAAGCCCTGGGACCATATGTCACCCAGAGCTTGTGTCCGGACATGGACAATTCTCATTGTGGAGACTGGGAGGCAGGAGCCCCCTCAGCTGTTACGCGTTTTTGGAACAAATATTGGGGTGCCTTGTGATGGGGCTCTTTCTCCCCAAAGCAGGGAAATGAGCTGCCTCAGTTCCATCACGACTGTCCCGCTTTTCCCCCACCATGAAATCATTGGTACATAGCATCTTGGGCCTCCTTGGATGCTGGGTCCTAGAGCCTTTCTGTAGTTGGAGTTGGAAGTATTTTATGGGCATCATTTTGGTTTGGGTTGGACCTATTAGTAGGATGAAGCCTGGCCACTACCTACAAGCCAACAGAAATCCTGTGCCATGGACCAATATGGCAGTTCCCAGCCCATGGCAGCCCTTCCCTTAGTGCTCAGAGCTCTCCTTTCTTACTGAGACCCACTCACAGGTGTTTCTCTCTCTTCCTGCAGAGAGAGCCCCAAATGTCCTTTCTCTGAAGATGTACCTTCTGTGCCTGGTTAGCTCCATGTTATGGCAGAGAAGACAGGAATTACTGACGATGGCCTCTATTACAGCATCAGATCAAGTGGACTCCTCTTTACCTGACTTTGTGGGAGTAAAAGGGTCTCAGCAGGAAGCACAGCCCCCTCTCTCAGACAGGTTCAACTTGAGGGATGCCAAGTTTGGGGTTGGAAGTGTCAGGGGGTCACAGCTAGAGGATCCTGAGGGGTGTGGTTGAGCTGTGTCAAGTGTGAAAGCCCCTGGTTGAGGCTCTGTCTATCCTGCAGCTTACATGAGCAGCCAGTGGGTTTGTAAAGGCCTCTCTTGCTCACACAAGTTCAAGTGGTTCTTGATGTTGCCACTAAAACTACAACTTGTCTGTAACCCGCTAACATGCACTGTCCTTAGAGGTTCCTCCCTGAGATGATGGGGTCCAGCCAGTAAGGACAGGGATCAAGCTGAGAAGAGTGGCCTCGCCTGAACGCCTCTGCTGGCCTGGAGCAGGGTCTGGTTGCTCTAGTTAGAATCTGTGTTACAAAGCATGAGGGGCTGGAGTGGCTGGAGTGTGTCACCAGACAGGGCATGGGTGAGGTGTGTTCCAGGACACAAGGCAAGGAAGCTTGTGGGAGAGGACATATGAGGGGCATTGTGTGCAGGCTCTTCCATGCTCTATGGTCACTACCAATACCCCGATGGCATCACTGGTGGCTTGTCCTCCTCATGATCTCAGTTCTCATCTATAGAACCTGGGATCCTTCCTTTCCAAAGCAATGTTTCTCCTTGATAAAGAGGGCATAGAGGAGCCAGCAGCCAGTTCCCCCAAAATGTGGGTCAGTATTGGTGTTTATAGAAATCATTCCTAAAGAAACAGAGATTTATAGCACAGACATGCTTATCACTTACATTATGAGAGTCAAATAATTGGAAATGGCTTAGTTATTCAATTATGGGGTCTGCTGAGTGCTGTCACTGAGAATTCCCAAGGAGACAGCAGCAACAGTGCCTGTCCACTGTGGGGACATACGATAGAACAAGGGCTCAGTCCTGGAAGCTTCCCTGACCCACTCTCTCACACACACACACACACACACACACACACACACACACACACTACAATTACAGGGAAAGGCAGGGAAGAAGGTTACTGTGTCTTATGGGCAATTATTTCTTGGTAGAAGGAACGTGCCTTTTTTCATATTTAAATCATTATTTACTAAATAAACATAGTCTGGATAAAACCTGAAGAATTATTTATCTTATTATCTAACTTATTAGCAATAAATGAGAATATTTAAGCTATAATTTTAATATTTTATAATATGCCCATTAGAATACTTTAAATGTAGACTATCCAGGAAAATGAAAGAATTGAAAGGTGTCTCATGGACCCAGACATTTCTCTTGTGCTTTCTGCTTTTCAAGGGATCCTTGTCAAAGGGAACCCTATCACAGATAATGAAAATAGTTCATTTGGGGGCTTCCTGTGATCTTTGTTCTTTCAGGAACATTCCTATGTAATAAAATGTTATTTGTATAAAAAATTAGAAAATGTGAATCACTCTTATGATCTGCAGACAGACACAGATGCCCATATTTTTTTTAAAGATTTTATTTATTTATTTGACAGAGAGAAATCACAAGTAGGCAGAGAGGCAGGCAGAGAGAGAGAGAGGAGGAAGCAGGCTCCCTGCTGAGCAGAGAGCCCGATGTGGGACTCGATCCCAGGACCCTGAGATCATGACCTGAGCCGAAGGCAGCGGCTTAACCACTGAGCCACCCAGGCGCCCCACACAGATGCCCATATTGTAGGATTCCAGGCACATGAAAAACCAAGACGAGGTAAAGTACCAGAGAGAAGAGTACCAGAGAGAAGATCAGTGGTTTCCGGGACTGGGGTGAGGGAATGAGCTGTGAGTGATTAGTAGCACAGGTGTCTCTGATAGAAATGTTGTAGAAGTAAGTGGTTGTGCCAAACTCTGAATGTACCTAATGAGACATCAATATACCATTGAAAAATATGTGAGTAAAACTTTATGTAAACTCAAATTCTACTTATTTAATGAACAAAATCTATTAAGGCATTACACAATTGTATACAAAACACAAATATTATAAAGAAGGCAATGCCAGGGGAGGGGAAGGCATTGTTTGGGGCTGCAGCCTGCACCAGCTAATGCTCAGGGTCTAAGGCTGGTTGCTCCACTGAGGCAGGTGGTGGTTTATGCTCTTCAGGAACCCCAGGAGCAGGGGCAGGACCCTTCTGGACATCCAGGTCAGGCAAAGGGATTGATGGCTCTTCCATCTCAGGAGAGTGCATTAGAGCCCTGACTACCACCTGCACTGGCCCCAACAGGGCAAGTGCTGTCACTGCTTTTCCTGACGGGTGAGCCACAGCAGCAGCGATGGGGTGGGCCAGCTCAGGATCCAAAGATGCAGCAGGTGCCAGAGCAGGTTTTAGGATGAGCTCCCGAGGTGGATCAGGACCTTGCTCTGGGGCTGGTAGTGTAGCTCCAAGAAGAGAAAGTATCATCAGCATGACCGAATTTCCTTTTGCCTTATAATAAAATAAACTTTTCCCACCACTCAGTGTGGTCTGCATTCAAGACCCAATTCCTGGAAGGTCTCCCCAACTGAAGCCCATAGGGACAGGGATCTGAGACTACTCACTCCCCTCGGCCCAACCTGTAGCCCACACTGTCTCCTTCTCAGGATCCCATGAGCCACCCCCAGTCCTCCTCATCCCCAGGCTCTGGCTCTGTGGGCTCAAGCTGTTGCAGCTGTGAGAGCAGAAGCTGGACACGGCATTCCAGGTCTGAGCCTGGCATATTAAGCCCCAGGTATGCCATCAGCATATTCAGGCTGGGTAATTCTGGGGGCTGGAAAAAATCCCCAAGATACTGCTCTAGCCATGTGCTCAAGATGGAATAGAGTGCCCTAGGGACAGACAGGTAGGCAGAGAAGTCAGAGGACAGGGCACCGATCCTAACCAATATCCCAGGGAACCCCTGTGGGAAACTGGGCCCCTGGGTTTCCAGTTCCTGTCAGAGTCCAGTCCTAGTCCTGGTCCACCTGTGATCTGGCAGTCCTGCCTGAGACAGGCCTGGTCACAGACAGCAGGCTGGCAAAAAGGCACTGTGAGTGGGAGTCCTTGATTAATGGTGTGACCATTTCTGTCCTTAGACCGAGGAGTGTGTCCAGCTCCCCTGATGTCTCCTTGCCTACTTGCCCCTTGAATTCAATTCCTTGGCATGTGCCAAGGAGGGGTGGTGTCTGGCCTCCTGATTACCCTCACTGCACATGTCACTGCTCTGTGAAGATCCAACCAAGGAGGGAACTAAGGGACTTTGTCTTTAGCCAGGCCTTCCCAGGACCCTCCCAATGCCTCAAACGTTACCTCCTGTATGCAAGTGCTGCCTTATTCACTAGGTGCCATGAGTGGGTCTCCTTCCACTGACACTAATATCCCACAGAGTGTGGGATGTCTGCTCCCTTAACTCTTACTGGGTCTCCTGAGAATCATCTGAGAACCCAGTGTCCAGGTTCCAACAGAATGCTGTGTGATGGTTCCTAAATCCTCAGTTCAGGGTCCCGGAATAGGGTAGAGATAGAGCCAGGAGAAGGAAGGGATGGAGAATGACCCTCTTAGGGGTTCAAGAGGTCCTCCATCCCCCTATGCTCTCCCACAGTGCTCACACACCAACCACATCTCCCCAGGACAACTTCCCATTTTCCAGAAGAAGCGCTCAGACCTTTATCCTAAAGCGCGAATAACAGATGTGTGATTGAAGGTCCAGCAGCCCCTCTAATTTACAGTACCTCGCTTGACCGGTGGAGAGGGAAGGCCCTCCTTTATCAGCTAAAGCTCACTCAAATGTTCCGCTTCTTCTGGGCTCTGCCAACATCTGACCCCCTACTACTCTGTAGCCCTGGGGTACTGCCTGTTCTCTGTAGGGATCCTATTCAGCTCCTAGATAAATGCCTCTACTGACTGGAGCTTCCTGAATGCTTGATGAATGAAGGTGCCCCAACCAGCCATCACAGATATGTGAGTGGGCCTGCCCCTTACTCACACCCACGATCCCCAGATGGAGTCTCAGATCTCCCTTTAAATGGCAAAACAGCCCAGCGCAAGACCATAGTGATAGTGAAGGATTAGGCAGAGGATTCATCATGAGTAGCAGGAGAATGCTAAAATTTCCTGACCACGGCCCTCTAGCACACTTTTCCACAGGAGCAGACACCCAGGTGTCCTTTCCCTAAAAGACTCCACTGAGTCTTTATAATAACTCTGCCCCAGGTAGGAGCAAATTGAGGCTTTGTGAAGTTTGGGAACATGCCAAAGTCTCACAACTACGCATTGGCCAAATCACACTTAGTATTTAGGGGCAGGGTGCTCATCTTGCAAATAAGAGGTCCGACACATCTTGGGTGGTGTCAAAGGCTTGGTGTGTACCCAGGAACATGTAGACATACTTAAGATCTCTTCTTAGGAAGGCAGGCACCAGGTGTTTTATTTCTGTCTCCAGCATGTTGGGCCAGTTGGTCCCTAGCATGGAGGTGTCATTTCTCTTCCTGTTTGATCCATTATTATCATGAGGTGAATCAGAGGAGACATGAGTCAGTGCTATAGCCACCAGGAGAGGTGGGGATTGGAGGGCAGACTGAACCCCCAGATCTCAGTGACTTGTGGCAACAGGTGGGACAAGAGGGCCCACAGTCCTAAAAAGAATAAGGTGACTCAGTGTTTCATTGGGTTAAACATAAGGCTCTTGGTTTTGGTCCAGGTAATGGTCCCAATGTCCTGAGACTGAGCTCCTCATAGGGCTGTGTACATGGGGCAGTGTCTGCTTGAGGATTCTATCTCTCCCTCTGCTTCTCCCCAGCCTCCCCCTGACTCTCTCTCAAATCCATCAATTGACCAATCAATTAGTAAACCTTTAAGGAAAAAGAAAAAAAGATGTTCTTGGCATCTATTAAAGGAATTGAAGGAAATGATGTCTGAACTTGATAGTATCTCAGGTCACAATGTGAGCTGAGTATTGAAGCACGTCTTTGCATGAATGGCATGGATCCTGTGATTACTGATAACATATCCCATTCTTGAGACAAGAACACAGAGATGTTTTAGGTGAAAGAGCTTAGAATATTAGGGCATGGAGAATGTTGGATGCAGTACTGTGTGTTGGTGACAGAAGGGGATCACATCAAAGTCCTGAATCAGTAAAGGGCTCAATGTCTGTGATAAATGACTGGCATTCAGGAAGGGGTGCAGTGCAGTGACATCCCTCTTCCTGACCCTGGAGGGCCCCAAAGATGTGCTCCATCAAAACAGAAGGGCAGAACAAGAGACATAGTACCATGAGCCAGAGGTCCCTTTAGATAAAAGTCTCCCAACTCACCATGATCATTTGCAAGACTTGTCGAATTTGGGGAAGGATTGTGGGGCCAATGGGGACACCTGGAGCACCATTTAGGAAAATCCATAGCACAGTGCAAAAGGATTCTAGATAAATGGGATGGGACATAGTTTAAAGTCTCTTTAGTAAGTCTCTATTCCTATAAATATGTGGACAGTGACTCTGCTTCTATCCAAGGCATGGGCAGGACCATGAGGGCAAGTTTGGGGAAGAGATGGGATGCATATTCATGGGAGTACAGGACTCTAGGAGCTCAGGCTGGCTTCTAGGAAGTGGGGCCTTTTGTGCTGAATCAGTGCCCTGGGAGTCAGTTCCCCCTAGCACCTGCACTCAGGTGCACTCACCCTGAGCCAGCACTGGATTCTGTTGGCAGTGTGGGGCACCTTCGTGTCCTTCACGGAGGTAGAGCAGGGTATCTCATCATTCAGCTTCTGCCTCATCTGCTTTGTAGAGTTCTACAGAGGCAGTGCCCGGCAGCCAGGCAGGTGCCCTCAGAGCCCTGTCTGAATGGCTTTGTTGGTCTTCAGATCTAGGGAACTCTGTTCCAGACACACCATACCCCAGTATGCACACACCTCCACCAAGGAGAGAGAAACGTGGCACAGCTTCAGGGCCTTGGATGTGCTCTGGTACAGGTAACAGTCACCTCAGGAATCCTGTTTCCACCCTGCCCACCATGACATTGGTGTGAACAAGAAGAGATCACCAGGGCATCCACTGTGCTCAACCTCCCCCAGGCCATGGGCGGGAAACCACACATAGCCCTCTTTCCCTAAAACTTAAGAGGAAGGAATGGGGCTGCCCTTGGATGGTTCAGAGAGGTGGGCACCGCCTAGTCTGCTCAGTATTAAGTACCTTATAGCACCTCCTGCCAAATGCCCTGAGGAATTGGGGTTGGGGTTTGAGCCAACATCCCCAGCATGTAAGACGCCATTCCCCTGGGGTTTCTGGGAGCCAGAGCCCCAGGAAGTAGGCAAGAAGCAAGAGAACATCTTTCCATATCAGATGTCTCCAGCCAAGTAACTCTGATACTGGACTACACTAGAATGTGGTTGCCTGGTTGCAGGGGTACCAAGTTCTGTTGGGGTCTCTGGTCGAGGAAGTGACATCACTGCCTGGAATCCCCTACCAGAGTCCACTCTTTATTTGGCACCTACACAAACAGTGCTCTGGTCTGCCCTCTCCTCAGACCCTTTCTGCATGCAAGGCCACATGTGAAAACAGTGACAACAACACATCCCTCTCCACAGGCCCCCAGGGAAGATCTGGGTGCAGCCACGGCCTCAGCTTGGAAACGCACCTGGTTTCAGGCACAGCTCTCTATTATTACCTGTTTTTGACTCTAAATAAGCCATTTTGCCTAACTGGAATGGTCTTCTCTGTAAAATACAGATGATTCTAGCAAGCCCTTCTACCAGATATTCACAGGTATAGGTTGGATAATATCTATGATATTAGAGGAGTAGTGTCACATGTAGGAAATATCACCAACCAAACTTCCTTCCTCTTATCAACTTCTTTGAATCTGCTTCTAGTCAGATCCCACCCCACAGTCCCGACTGGTTTGTGTGTTTTTGTGTGCACATGCACACTCACTCCTGTGTGCATGCAAGTGTTCATCAGTGCTCACATTCTGGAGTCCCAGAAGATGACAGCCCCACCTAGAGAGGGGTGGGCAATAGCTTCCCAAGACCTTAGGCTTCTAATTTTCCATGCAAACCCTAAAGAAGGGACTGGAGCCTTGGCCCTTGATGGTCAGAATCCACCCTTACCCCTAGAGACTGCCTGTCCTGTGAGGCAAGCCATGACCTCCTTTCCAAATGGTGTGATGTTGATAGGGGTCCATTCACTGAGTTGCCATGACCTGGGGTCCTCCTCATACAAGAACATGGAGAGATGTCTCCTATGTAGGACATCAATGATCACCCTCAGCCCAATACCATTTCCATGTCTACAGCCACTTCCTTCTAGACAACCTTTTCCAGAGCCCCCAGTGAATGACTAGGTACATCCAGGACCCAACCTTTGAGGAAACTCAAAGATCTGGGTTCATACATAATAATACTTCCTACTAGCCTGATTCTGGGCAAGGCAACGATTCTTCAGGGATTATCACCTTCTCCCTGCAGGGGCTGTACTGGTTCCCCAACTCCTCTGTATACATCCTTTTGCAACCCTTTCCCCTGAGTGTGGTCTGAATTTAGTGATTCACTTCCATTCCACAGAACATGGCAACATGACCCAAAGGCCCTGCTGAGATTTATTTTTAAAAGCCCATTGCCTAGCCCCATGTTGACTTTGACACATGTTCTCTCTCAGATCCTCACACTGGAGTACAAGCACAGACATATGCACATGTCCTAGCACTGTGGGTCAACAACAGAGAGAACTCAGGTCTTTGAGATGGGCTCTATCTGGCTAGCGCCCCTAAGTGAGTCAGGTTCTCAGTGAAGCAGGTCCTCTCTTGGTGTTTTCAAAAGCCCCAACCAGCTGAGCACTGCTGGTTACTGACCCCCTGAGACCAAGAGACAGTGTTTGTGGGTTCAGGCACTGAATGTGGGGAAATGTGGACACACAGCACTGGGAGAAGTACACTGATACTGTCAAGCTGCCCTGGGCTGTGGCCCTCCTACCCTCCATCTCTGCTCTCTTCCTCAGCTTCCCCTGGCCTCCTTTCTAACCTCCCCTCTGGGAACATCAAATTCTTCCTCCAATCCTCTGCTGCATGGTGCCCTCTGCAAGGCTAAACATACTCTGAATTGTGCAAGGCTGTCTCCTTCCTTTCCTGCCACAGGACTTCTCAATGTCATCTCAGCATAGCCTTGTCATACCCCTCACCTGGTGGAGCTCAGGACTTAGTTGTAGTCCTTTGCTCTTTTCCTATGGAGCAATTGCTATTTTCTTTTATTTTTTCTTTTTTTTTTAGAGAAAAGTTGAATGCTTTATTTATAAATAAATATTTTTTACATTTCTATAAGTCATGGACATCTAAAGAAAAAAGTTTCCTTATTCTGGAAGAGCAAACATTAGAGAACCAGCAATGGTTATCAGGACAGCTACAACATGCAATTGCTCTTATCATTCACATTTTTGTTTCTTGTTTCTCCATATTCTCCTCTAGACCCTGAGGTCATAGAAGGAGAACCTGGTTGGCTGATAAGCACGGGCACCATCTGAGTGGGCAGTGCCCAGTGGCTGAATGAATGGGAGACAGGATCCATCCCAACACTGACCAGCTCCATTGCTTGAGCCTCATTCATTTTGGCCATGTGTAAGTCCTTTTGTTTTATTTTCTTTTGTTTTTTAAGTTAACTATGCCTGATGTGGGGCTCAAACTCCTAACCCTGAGATCAAGTATCCTACTGACTGAGGAAGCCAGGTGCCTCTCTGGTCATTTTTAAAGGTTTTAGGCTGATAAATGCTGAAGTTTACGTGGTGATTTCAACATGTTGAAGGTATATCACATTATGCTAAATTATCAAGTAACTCCCCAAATTTGGTAGCATGCCACAGATTTCCCCCCATGACAGTGCTGAGGGGCTTTTCAGATTAGGAGACTGAAATCCTTTATGTGGTCTTTCAGGAATGCAGAGTCCCTCTACCATGGGCATTCTCACTCCCTGGGTTGTCATGCACCTCTTATGCCATCAGCACAAGAGGAAAGATGACAAAGAAAAACACACAGGAGGGTGTTTCCAGCCAGGCCTTGAAGGCCTCAATATACACTTTTACACTCAATCATGTATTTTTTTAGGACTTTATTTATTTATTAGGGGGAAAAGAGTACAAGCAGGAGGGGGAGGAGCAGAAGGAGGGGAACCAGAGAGATGCTGAGGTGAGGAGAACAGGGTGTTTCTGATGTAGACCTTTGGAGGGAAAAGCTTAGGCCCCACAGAGCAAGCCTCTATTGACTGGTATTCCGGGAGTACTCTCAGAACCCTGTGCCCATGTCCTGCCATCAGAGGAGACCTTGCAGGGATTGCTTCGTGGACTCAGGGAACACTGAATGGTGGGAAATTTTTCCTTTATTTAGGAGGGACATGAAAAGTCAATCATGGTGATGATACTTTTCTCTTCTTGGACCTACAGCACCAGCCCCAGAAGAAGATCCTGAACCACTCAGAGCTACCTCTGGCTCCCAGTGTGGTACCTGTGGCAGCTTCAGAGCTCGAGCGGCGTGGGTGGGAATAAGTTGTGCAGATGATACAGCTGTGGATACAGCAGAGCTACCTCTGGCTCCCAGTGTGGTACCTGTAGCAGCTTCAGAGCTCGAGTGGCGTGGGTGGGAATAAGTTGTGCAGATGATACGGCTGTGGATACAGCAGAAGGGAGGCACCTATCTGGAGGTGTATACTGCAACAAATTGTGTGATTGAAACACTTAGGAGTCTACTACTGTGAGGGACACTCCTGGCTTAAAAGTGTTCAAGTGGTGAAGCTGGGTGGAATCTCAGGTGTGACAGTATGATCTCAGGATCCTGGGGGGTCACAAGAAGAACAGGTGGGGTCTGAATGTTTCAGAGTTTCCAGACATCAGTTAGGGAAAAATGGCTGAAAACCATGAAGCTAGATCCTGGCTTTCTGCTGTGGTAGGGCATTCACTTTCCTGGGAGGGGTCTGGAAAAAAACAGAACCATGGCAAGATCTCCAACACCCCGCAGGTATGGTGTGGGTCTGTGCCACAGGAATCAATAGAAATAGGAGTTGGGTCTGACTGAGTGGTTCAGATTTTTTTTTTTCCTTTTGTGAGGGCTCACTGAAGAACTGGGGTGAAAATTTTCATTTCCTGGGTAGAAAACCAGGTGCAGTGATACTTATCTCACCCATTGGCACTGCAAGCCTTCAGGGAGTAAAACAGCGTCATATACTGGAATCCAGAGCTGCTTACATGGAGGCCTGTTTCTGCTGCTTAGGAGAGCTGCTTCTGCGCTAGTTGAAGTACACTTGAGGATCAGGGCAAGGGATCAGTTCCCTAGAAGACCATCAGAAAAAACTCACTCCTCTCAAGTTCACTGATAATAGAGGGCTTCAAAGCTTCAGAGCTTAGGAAAAACATTAAGTGGCACTCTTCATATTTTTATTTTGTAGCTTTTATTTTTTTCAGGTTTTCCTTATTTTTCATTTCTTTTTAAATAATTTTTATTAGAGAGAGTGGGGGGGGGGGATGTTGGAAAGAGGCAGAGAATCTTCAAACGGATGCCCTGCTGAGCACAGAGTCCAACTCTGGGCAGGATCCCAGGACCCAAAAGTAAAAGACCTGAAACTGAGCCACCCAGGCTACCCTCCAAGAATAGCTTTAAATGAGAAGAAATTAAAATTAGATCAATCGTATGTATGAAAGAATTAAAAGTAAGAATAGGAGAAGGAAGAGAAACAAGAACAACAAGAGCAGAGGAAGAGTAGTCAAGAAGTATTATGAATTTTACTAAAGTGTGGCATGAGACAAAACTAGAAAGAAAGAAATTACTTTGTTAGTAGTATCTTTGTGGTATGGCCAAATGTGTTTTGTTTTTATTCTAAACACTTGAAAAAATATCTTCCTATTTTTAAAGCATGCATGGGTTATTTCAATTTTATCTTTAATATTGAAAGAAAAGATGTTATATAATTTACTTTCTCAAATGTCTTAGGACTTAGGCAGGAATTCTCCTCAACCACACTGTATCACCAAGGGTCTTGGAGGTGATCCTTGACTGTGTTCTCGAACATGAACCAATAAGAGTAAGCATTCCTGCATCGTGTTTCTTTTACTGTCCTTACCACAATGATAAGTACTTACTAATTTAGTTATATACATAATAAATGCCTTTTTTCTCTCTCACTTGTCAACTCCAAAAGGGCAGTCACCTTTTCTGTTTTATTCACCAATGTATAATCAATTGCCTAGCACAATGACACATTAGGTAGGAACTCAGTAAATACTTTGGAATGAATAAATAAACCAAGAAAATGAAGTTGTATCAGAGTTTGGAAGTAGAATTGAAAACCTATAAATACAAAATAAAATTTGATTTATTGGAGCAAATAGTTGCAAATTTGTCATCACAAAATGGGCCATTAGTGTCCAGGTTTTTTTCTTTTTACTACTCTTTCATTACTGTTTTTCACTAAGATTTGCTGTTCCCCAAACTGAAAAATAGCCATATCATCTGAGAAAAGAATAATTGTTTTTGATGTAGTGTGAACACCAGAACCAATACTAAGGTGAGGCAATTGATGCATCCAGAGCACGCGATGTCAGGAGGCATTCCCACCTAGGTTTGCACAAGCCTCATCCATGAACTTTCATGACCCTGCAAGTGAGTGGCCCCTTCAATTTTGTACCCTGGGGGCCTCACTTGTCTCATTCTGGTATCTCTGTTAATTTATATATTATTTATTCTTTCTATAAACTTATCCTTGAAAGAGAAATTAGTGCACCTCCAGGCTATTTCAGCTAGCCAACAATAGGGTCATGAATGTCCTTTTTGTTTTTTAATTTATTTTTTATTTTCAGCATAACAGTATTATTTTTGCACCTCACCCAGTGCTCCATGCAATCCGTGACCTCTATCATACCCACCACCTGGTACCCCGACCTCCCACCCCCCCGCCCCTTCAAAACCCTCAGATTGTTTTTCAGAGTCCATAGTCTGTCATGGTTCACCTCCTCTTCCAATTTCCCCCAACTCCCTTCTCCTCTCTAACTCCCCATGTCCTCCATGCTATTTGTTATGCTCCACAAATAAGTAAAACAATATGATAATTGACTCTCTCTGCTTGACTTCTTTCACTCAGCATAATCTCCTCCAGTCCCGTCCATGTTGCTACAAAAGTTGGGTATTCATCCTTTCTGATGGAGGCCTAATACTCCATAGTGTATATGGACCACGTCTTCCTTAACCATTAGTCCATTGAAGGGCATCTTGGTTTTTTCCACAGTTTGGCGATTGTGGCCATTGCTGCTATAAACGTTGGGGTACATATGGCCCTTCTTTTCACTACATCTGTATCTTTGGGGTAAATACCAAGGAGTGCAATTGCAGGGTCATAGGGAAGTTCTATTTTTAATTTCTTGAGGAATCTCCACACTGTTCCCCAAAGAGGCTGCACCAACTTGCATTCCCACCAATAATGAAAGAGGATTACCCTTTCTCCACATCCCCTCCAACACATGTTGTTTCCTGTCTTGCTAATTTTGGCCATTCTAACTGGTGTAAGGTGATATCTCAATGTAGTTTTAATTTGAATCTCCCTGAAGGCTAGTGATGATGAACATTTTTTCATGTGTCTGATAGCCATTTGTATGTCTTTATTGGAGAGTTATCTGTCCATATCTTCTGACCATTTTTTGATATGATTTTCTGTTTTGTGTGTGTTGAGTTTGAGGAGTTCATTATAGATCCTGGAAAATCAAAAGCTTCTGCACAGCCAAGGAAACAGTCAAGAAAACAAAAAGGCAACCCACGGAATGGAAGAAGATATTTGCAAATGACAGTACAGACAAAATATTCTTCTTTTCATACACAGATTTCTTTTCATCTCTTGACTGCCTGCCAAACCCACATAACAAAACGTCCAGGTTGGTGAACACTATCTATTTCCTTTCCTCCAATCCCTTACTGCTAATTGTAACCAAGCTTACTGGCTACACTAAACATTTTGTTATCCAGCCTTAGCTGGTGTGTAATGAGACTTGCTACTCTTTCCTTCTTCATCACTTTGTGCAGGCCAGAGATTACAAATGAGGTGTTGGGTCTCAGTGCATAGACAGCTTTCTTTGCCTTCAACATACTTAATGTTAACTACTTCCCAACATTTAAAATTATCAAATTTTTTTGGATGCAAAATGGTGGTTTATTAAAGCAAGGGGACAGGACCCGTGGGCAGGAAGAGCTGCTGCCCCAGGTTGTGAGGGATGGCAGGTTATGTACCCTGTGGTTGGGGAAAGGGGAGGGGAAGGAAGGTTTCAATGGAGTTTACATATGCTAAAGAGGGCCTACTATGTGCCAGGATGTCCCAGGCCTACCTGAGGCCTTGCCCTTGCCCTTGTGGCTGGATCAATGTTGTCTTTAGACCAGCCATTAATATTAAGATGGTTGGGAGACTTTTTGGTGGAATGTAACAATCCTGCTATCAATCATCTTTGTTAGTGAGATTGAGGACATTTGTAAGCCAAGGCAGACTCCTGTCTAGCAGGATTGTGAGCTCTGCAAGTTAACTATTTGCTATTGTTCATGGCAGTCAGGGCTGCCTGAGGGATGCTACAAGTAGGACTGAGGGGGAGTGGATGGAGGTGGGGGTACAAGGCGCCAGCTTTTGCTTTGTCTTCAGCCAGCCTTGTGCTCCCTCATCATTCCCCCCTGAACAATTCTGACCCTTACATCTTTAAGGTGGTTGAAGGTGGAAGGTCTCACCTTCTGTAACCTCTTCCTGCTGAATAGGGGCGTAGAGCTGTCCCTACCTAATCGGGTCAACAATTTTATAGGAAAATCCAGATGTACAAAATCTCAAAAATGAAAAAAACACATTTTAAAAGATTTTCCTTTATTTTAGAGGAGGGAGAGGATGTTCATGTACATGAGTTGGATGAGGGGCAGTAACAGAGGGAGAGGAACAGAAATCGAAACAGACCCCATGCTGAGCAGGCAGCCCCACATAAGTCTTGATCTCACAACCCTGAGATCATGACCTGAGCCAAAACCAAGAGTTGAATGCTTAATCAACTGAGCCACCCAGGTGCCCCATAAAACACATTTTTTTTTCTTAAAGAAAATCTGACAAGTGTCTTTTAACACATTGCTCCAGTCAGCTGGAGCTTTCTTAACATTCAACTGAAATAAATGCCTTTCTTAGAAGCTGCCAATGGGCTTACCAAAGATAAAATGTTTCTTCTCAGTTTTCAGTTATTTCAGATATCTGAATTTTCCAATGATACCTAGCCCTCATATATGAAAACACTAAATAGACAGTGGGATGGGGAGATTCCCCCCTTTCTAGCAAATGTAAGTTACTGCTCAACTCACTCCAGAAAACACAAGATCCCAAACATTTCCACATTATGTTTATAGACACAAACTCGTTAGGCTAAGAAATGTCCCTTTGACATTCCAATCACCCATAGCACTGGTATTGCTCTTTTTATTTTATTTTTAATTTTTTTAGAAAAAAATACTGTAGTATCAATAACATACTATGTTATATTAGTTTCAGGTGTACAATAGAGTGACTTGATAATTCTGTACATTACTTGAGGCTTATCATGATAAACATAGTTACCATCTGTCACCACACTGCATTGTTACAGTATTATTAAACATATTCCCAATGCTGTACTTTACATTTTCTGTAACTTATTTATTTTGTAACTGAAAAGATTTTACCACTTTATCCCCTTTATCTGTTTTTCCCATTCTCCTACCCATTTTCCCTTTGGCAATCATCAGTTTGTTCACCGTATTTAAGAGTTTGGTTTTTGTTTGTTTTTCGGATTCCACATATAACTGAAATCGTATGGTACTATGATTTTTATAGTACTGTCACTCCTCTTAAACTTCACGTCTTGTCTTTTAAAATCTGTACCACAGGGGGATGGAGAAAGTACCAAACTTGTATCCCATGTAATGTGTGTGTGTGTGCGTGTGTGTGTGTGTGTGTGTGTGTGTGTGTATAGTGTACAGGATAGAGAGGTAGATTCTGTGAATATGAGAGTGTGAAAGTTGGGAGCTTTGGAGTTAAAAGCTGAAATTCCAGAAGTGGATCCCTGGTTCAAATTTCAACATTGCACATTCCTATCTTGCTGGCCAGGAGTCACACCTATAATGTCTTTACCGAAGTATTCTTCTGTCCAACAATTCTTGTTCTCTCCAGATCATGCTTTTATTGTGTTTTTCAGTGTGGATGGGCTGACAGTTTTCTGAGTATTCAAAGTCTGATTCCTTTTTTCTTAACAACTATTTAACAATTCCTTGTTGAAATTATCTCTAAGCTCTTGCAATCTACTATGAACTGTAACAAAAATCCAGATTGCACCCCTGACATTTTTTTTCTTAGAAATCTCCTCAGGTAATCATTCAAGTTCATCACAAATATGTTCTGTTTTCCAGAAAACACTAAGAACCATTCAGCCAAGTGCTTCACCTCTTTATAACAAAGATCTCCTTTCCTCCAGTTTCTGATAACATTCTTCATTCCCATCAGAGACCACATGAGCATCACCTTTAAAGGTTCATACTTCTACTGACAGTCTCTTCCAGTCAGTGTAGACTTTTCTAACATACACCTTGTAACTCTTCCAGCCTTTCCCCATCCCACTTCCACAAAGTCACTTCCATA